>NC_090375.1:1105206-1374524 GCF_036365525.1 Heterodontus francisci | reverse complement strand
TATAAATGTCACTTTGTGCTGTAGTAACTCTGTGACCCGGTCCACTCTCTCTCCCTCTCCCTCTCATATGTTGATTGTATAAATGCAGAGATTACACAAGCTTGTATTAAAGGCAGAGAGGTCTTAATGGGGAATTTTAACTTCATTTAGATTGAGATAAACCGACTAGCACATGTCAGAAAGGTTGTGAATTTTTTGAGTCTCCAGGATAGTTTCCTGCAACAACATGTCTTAGACTCAACATGGGGGAAGACTATATTAGATTTAGTAATTTGTAGTGAGGCAGATTTCGTTCACAGTTTAACAGTGTGTGACCTTTTATCCAATAGCAATCAGAATATGATTCGGTTCAACATAACGTTTGAAATATAGAAACACAAACCATCAACTAAGATTCTAGATTTAGGTAAGGCTGATCCAATGGGATGAGACTGTTGGCAGTAAACTGGGAAAATCTGTTAATGGGTAAAATGATAGTTCAGTGAGTGGGATGCAGACAAGAACATAATGTGATAAATAGCCAATTCATAACCCTAAAGAGAAAAAGCTTTACTTACCAAAAAATTCAGCCATGGACAACTAAAGAGGTAAGAGATAGCCCACTCCTGCCCCTAATTCATATGTTCGCATATAACATGAAACTAAAAGAAAAAGCATACAAAAATGTCAAAAATACTTCAGATCCTAGCAAATGGGAAAGGTACAAAGAACAGCAAACGGTGACATAACAGATAGGAAGAGCTACAAAAAGGGAGTTTGAAAAGAAACTTACAAGATAGATCAAAATCAACAAAACAAATTAGGGAAAAGAGAGTGACCGGGACAACGTGATTCCTTTGAAAACTGATTATGGTGATTCTGTCAATGAAAATAAGGAAATGGCGGACATGCTGCATATTACTTTGTGTCTGTATTTACAATGGAGGAAGTTGTCAGCATGCCAGACATTCCAAGGAAATTAATATTGAATCAGGAATGGGGACTCATCAAAATTAACGTCAGCGAAATAACAGTAATGGAGCAAATAATGGCACGAAAGGTGGTTTCCATCCCAGGGTTTTAAAGGAAGTAAGTGAGAGCATTGCAGATGCCAGAATTCTAATCTTCCAAAGCTCTCTCAATTTGGGAACCATTTCTTTAGTTTGGAAAATTGCAAATATCTCTCTGCCATTTAAAAAGGGTGAGCGTGGGAAACTAGGGAATTAAAGATTCACAAGGATGTTGCCTGGTTTGGAGGGCTTGAGTTATAAAGAGAGATTGGATAGGCTGGGTCTGTTTTCCCTGAAGCGAAGGAGGCTGAGAGAGGACATGATAGAGGTATATAAAATTCTGAGAGGCATAGATAGGGTAGATAGCCAGAGTCTGTTTCCCATGGTAGGGGTGACTAAAACTAGAGGGCATAGATTTAAGGTGAGAGGGAGGAGGTTTAAAGGGGATCAAAGGGGTAAATTTTTCACAAAGAATAGTGGGTATCTGGAATGAGCTGCCTGAGGAGGTGGTGGAGGCAGGAACAGTAGCGACATTTAAGAGGCATCTGGACAGGTACTTGAATGAGCAAGGCATAGAGGGATATGGAATTAATGCAGGCAGGTGGGATTAGTATAGACAGGCATTATGGTCAGCATGGACGCAGTGGGCCGAAGGGCCTGTTTCTATGCTGTATGACTCTATAGAGCAGTTAACCTAATATCTGTTGTTGGGAAATTACGAGAGTCTATCATTGAGAATAGGGTGACTGAACACCTTGAAAATTCTCAGCTGACCAGAGAGAGCCAGTATGGATTTATAAAGAGTAGATAATGCCTGACAAATCTTGTGAATTTTTTGAAGAGGTGACTGTAGTAGTGGTCAGAAAAATGTCTATGAATGTTATTTACATGGATTTCCAGAAGGCATTTGATAAACTCCCTCCTAAGAAACTGTTGGCTAAAGCTGAAGGTCATGGAATTGAAAGCAAACTATTGACCTGGTTAGGAAATTGAGTGAAAGGAAACAGAGATTAGGAATAATGGGCAGGTACTATAATTGGTAGAATGTGACTTGTGTTGCTCTGTTGTTAACTCTGTGACTGAGTTTCATCCCTGTCTGTCACTCTGTGCTGTATTAACTATTCCATGGTTTGCTTGTTTTGTTGATGTGCTAACCAGACTGTTTTCTCCCTTAGCGGTGCAGTGTAGTGGGGGACAGGTGTACAGTGACTGCTCTCGACACTGTGAGAATTCATGTGTGCATCTACGCATGGAACTGGGCTGTGGACTGGCTGTGGACTGTGTGCCGGGCTGTAACTGTCCTGATGGACTGGTACTGGATGATGATGGTCAGTGTATTCCCCCTTCCCTCTGCCCCTGTCTGCTCGAGGATACAGTCTATTCACCGGGGACAGTCATCGACAGAAATTGCAACACTTGGTATGTGTAAACATCCCATTACATGTCAGACCAGCCTCTAATCCTCTCCCCCTGACCTTAACCATCTCCATCTTCCTACCCTAACTTCACCCTAACCATCTCCCTCTTAGAATCATAGAAAGAATCATAGAAAGTTTAAGGCACAGAAAGAGTCCACTTAGCCCATCATGTGCTGGCTGAAAAACGATCCACCTATTCTAATCCCACCTTCCAGCATTTGGTCCCTAGCCCTGCAGATTACGGCACTTGAGCTGCATATCCAGATTTCTTTTGAATGAGTTGAGGGTCTCTGCCTCAACTACCGTTTCAGGCAGTGAGTTCCAGACCATCACCACCCTCTGGGTGAAAAAGTTTTTCCTCATCTCCCCTCTAATTTTTCGACCAATCACTTTAAATCTATGCCCCTCGTCAATGACCTCTCTGCTAAGGTGAATAGACCCTTCACCTCCACTCTATCCAGGCCCCTCAAAATATTGTACATTTCAATCAGATCTCCCCTCAGCCTTCTCTGTTCCAAGGAGAACAACCCCAGTCTATCCAATCTTTCCTCATAGCTGCATTTTTCCAGTCCTGGCAACATCCTTGTAAATCTCCTCTGTACCCTCTCTAGTGCAATTACATCCTTTCTGTAATGAGGAGACCAGAACTGCACACAGTACTCAAGTTGTGGCCTAACCAATGATTTATACAGTTCCAGCATAACCTCCCTGCTCTTGTATTCTATACCTCGGCTAATAAAGGAAAGGATTCCATCTGCCTTCTTAACCACCTTATCGACCTGTCCTGCTACCTTCAGGGATCTGTGGACATTCACTCCAAGGTCCCTCACTTCCTCTACACTTCTCAGTATTTTCCCATTAATCGTGTATTCCTTTGCCTTGTTTGACCTCCCCAAATGCATCACCTCACACTTCTCCAGGTTGAATTTCATTTGCCACTTTTCTGCCCTTCTGACCAGACCATCAATATCTTCCTGCAGCCTACAGCTATCCTCCTCGCTATCTACCACACAGTCAATCTTAGTGTCATCTGCAAACCTCTTGATCATGTCCCCTACATTTACATCCAAATCATTAATATATACCACAAAAATCAGGGGACCCAGTACTGAGCCCTGTGGAACGCCACTGGAAACAGCCCTCCAGTCGCAAAAACACCCGTCAACAATTACCCTTTGTTTCCTGTCACTGAACTAATTTTGTATCCACCTTGCTGCATTTTCCTGGATCCCATGGGATTTTATTTTTTAACCAGTCTGCCATGTGGAACTTTGTCGAGGCCTAGCTAAAATCCATGTAGACCACATCAACTGCACTACCCTCATTGATCTTCCTTGTTACTTCTTCAAAACATTCGATCAAGTTTGTGGCTTTTCTCATCCTAACCATCTCCCCGCCCTAACCCCACATCCCTTTTTAGCAAGTAAATTCAAGGAAAACCCACAGATGTTTTATAAATAAATAAAGAGCAAAAGGATAATTTAAGGAAAGAGTTGGGCCGAATAGACCAAAAAGATAACTTGTGTGTTGAGGTGCAAGACTTTTTTTTATTTATTCATGGGATGTGGGCATCGCTGGTTAGACCAACATTTCTTACCCATTCCGAATATCCCTTGAGAAGGTGGTGGTGAGTCACTGCCTTGAACTGCTGCAGTCCATGTGCTGTAGGTCCACCCACAGTGCTTTTTTTCTGTAGTGGTTTGAATCTATATGGGGGTTATAGATTCTATATGTGGTGATGGGGATACTAAAGATTATACATGGGAGCAGAGTGATTCTCTAGATTATGTCTAGAAATGATGGGCATTCTATCAATTCTCCATGGGATGATGGGTATTTTATAGATTTTATGTGGGTCTCATGGGGATTCTACAGATTCTATCTGAGTGATGGGATCCTAAATGGTGATGACAGGGGTTCCATAGATTCTGTATGGGGGTGACGGGGGTTCCATATGGGAATTGCGGGGATTCTACAGAGTTTATATGTGGGTTATGAAGTTTTATTTGGGGGCGATGGTGATCTATAGATTGTATAAGGGAGTGGCAGGGTTCTATAGATTCTATACGGGGACAGCTATTGATCCTTGCTTTGATAGAGAGGATACCACAAAGGGAAACAAAGTTTGTATTGAATGAACCCCCAACCTATGAAGAGATTGTGAGTGCTGTAGCACTATTGAAATCCCGCAAGGCCCCGGGTTTCAATTGTATGCAGCAGAGGTCACGGATTCACAGAGCTTTTTATGGCTTGCTGGGAGAAAGAGACAGACCTTCACAATACAGTGATTGTTGCCCTCGACAAAAACAAGAAGGGAAAGTCAGATTGCTCACATTACAGATGGATTACCTTGTCTCCATTTTACAGGCAAAATCTTAGCAAGAGTACTTCTAAACAGACTTGTACAAACGATCGCCGAGGAAACTCTCCCTGAGAGTCAGTGTGGATTTAGGCCAAGCAGAGGAACTATAGATACAGTCTTTGTACTGAGACAGATCCAAGAAAAATACAGGGAACAGAACACAGGCCTGTATGTTTTCTTCATGGACCTCAAAGGCCTTAGATACCATCAGCCGGCATGGACTGTGGGAAATACTTTCTAGAACATAAGAACTAGGAGCAGGAGTAGGTAATTCAGCCCCTCGAGCCTGCTCCGCCATTCAATACGATCATGGCTCATCTCATCTCGGCCTCAATTCCACTTTCCTGCCCGTTCTCCATAACCCTTCAACCCATTACTAATTAAAAATCTGTCTATCTCCTCCTCAAATTTACTCAATGTCCCGGCATCCACCGCACTCTGGGGTAGTGAATTCCACAGACTCACGACCTTTGAGAGAAGTAATTTCTCCTCATCTCTCTTTTAAATCTGCTACCCCTTATCCTAAAACTATGATCTCTCGTTCCAGATTGCCCCACAAGAGGAAACATCCTCTTTACGTCTACTTTGTCAATTCCCTTAATCATCTTATATACCTCAATTAGATCTCCTCTCATTCTTCTAAACTCCAGAGAGTAAAGGCCTAAACTGCTCAATCTCTCTTCATAAGACAAACCCCTCATCTCTGGAATCAATCTAGTGAACCTCCTCTGAACTGCCTCCAATGCAACTACATCCCTCCTCAAGGAAGGGGACCAAAACTGTACGCAATACTCCAGGTGCGGTCTCACTAATGCCTTGTACAGTTGCAGCAACACTTCCCTACTTTTATACTCGGTTCCTTTAGCAATAAATGCCAAAATTCCATTTGCCTTCCTTATTACCTGCTGCACCTGCATACTAGTTTTCTGCGATTCATGCACGAGGACACCCAGATCCCTCAGCACTGAAGCACTCTGAAGTTTCTCTCCATTTAGATAATTTGCCTTTCTATTCTTCCGAGCAAAATGGATAACCTCACACTTATCCACGTTAAACTCCATCTGCCAAATTTTGGCCCATTCACCTAATCTATCCATATCCATTTGTAAATTTCTTATTTCTTTATTGCAATTTACTGTCCCCCCTATTTTAGTGTCATCTGCAAATTTGGCTTTCGTACCTTCTATCTCTGCATCCAAGTCATTAATATAGATTGTAACTAGTTGGGGCCCGAGAACCGAACCCTGTGGCACCCCACCAGTTACATCTGGACAACCAGAAAAAGACCCATTTATGCCGACTCTCTGTTTTCTGTTGATTAGCCAATCCTCTATCCAAGCTAATAAATTGCCCCTAACCCCATGTGATCTTACCTTGTGTATTAACCTTTTGTGTGGCACCTTATCTGAGTTGGGTTGCACACATAAGTCCTGGAGATACTCTCTGACAGCTGCATGTAGGACAGCAAGGTTAGGTGAAACTGAATAGAGCTCTCTCTCTGACAGCTTCCCTATCTCCAATGGTGTAAAACAAGGGTGTGTTCTTGCACTGGCCCTCCATCCATCTTCATCAGCCTGATGCTTCAGGAGGCTAAGAGAGATTGACAGAGGGTTGTTTACGTCTGTTTCTGAACAAATGGAAGTCTTTTCAATCTACAACTCTCGGCACTATCAAACAGCACAGAAGTGCACATCTTGGAACTTCTTTTTGCTAATGATTGTCCCCTTGTAGTCCACACACAGGAAGCACCTCAGCTCATCGTGAACAGCTTCTCAGATGCAGAAAAGGCATTTAGCCTTACGATCAGACTGAAGAAAACTGAAACACTGTTCACACCCCCACCCTGTGAAAATTACAACTCACCACAGATCAATATTGATGACGAAAGTCTCAACATTGTTATCAATTCACATATCAGGGCAGCATTATGTCAATCGATGCCTTCAGCAGTAAAGACATTGACAATCGCTTGTCCAAAGCCAACAGCTCTTTTCATTGACTCTCTAAATGAGTTTGGAAAAATCACTCTTTGCACATTTCCCTGAAAATCCAGGTTTTATCACTACCCACTTGTATGGCTCGGAAGGTTGGGTCCTGTACAGGAAAAAAATTAAGCTACTTGAACAATTCCATAGAAAATTGGAGCAGGAGTAGGCCATTCGGCCCTTTGAGCCTGCTCCACCATTCATAGAGAGATACAGCACTGAAACAGGCCCTTCGGCCCACCGAGTCTGTGCCAACTATCAACCATGCATTTATACTAATCCTACATTAATCCCCTATTCCTTACAGCATCTCCATAATTCTCCTACCACCGACCTACACTAGGGGCAATTTACAATGTCCAATTTACCTATCAACCTGCAAGTCTTTGGCTGTGGGAGGAAACCGGAGCACCCGGCGGAAACCCACGCAGTCACAGGGAGAACTTGCAAACTCCGCACAGGCAGTACCCAGAACCGAACCCGGGTCGCTGGAGCTGTGAGGTTGTGGTACTGGCCACTGTGCCGCCCTTCATTATGATCATGGCTGATCATCCAACTCAGTAGCCTGTTCCCGCTTTCGCCCCATATCCTTTGATCCCTTTCACCACAAGAGCTATATCTAACTCCTTCTTGAAAACATACAATGTTTTGGCCTCAACTGTGGTAGCAAATTCCACAGGTTCACCACTCTCTGGGTGAAGAAATTTCTCTTCATCTCAGTTCTGAAAGGTTTACCCCGTATCCTTAGAATATGACCCTTGGTTCTGGACTCCCCCACCATCGGGAACATCCTTCCTGCATCTTCCCTGTCAAGTCCTGAACTCAAGTCTGAACTCCAGCGAATATAATCCTAACCGACTCAATCTCTCCTCATATGTCTGTCCCGCCATCCCAGGAATCAGTCTGGTAAACCTTCGCTGCACTCCCTCGATAGCAAGAACATCCTTCCTTAGATAAGGAGACCAAAACTGCACAAAATATTCCAGGTGTGGCCTCACCAAGGCCCTGTATAATTGCAGCAAGACATCCCTGCTCCTGTACTCGAATCCTCTCACTATGAAGGCCAACATACCATTTGCCTTTTTTATCGCCTGTTGCACCTGCATGCTTACCTTCAGCGACTGGTGTACGAGAGCACCCAGGTCTCGCTGCATATTCCCCTCTCTCAGTTTATAGCCGTTCAGATAATAATCTGCCTTCCTGTTTTTGCTACCAAAGTGGATAACCTTACATTTATCCACATTATACTGCATCTGCCATGCATTTGCCTACTCACTCAACTTGTCCAAATCACCCTGAAGCCTCTCTGCATCCTCCTCACAACTCATCCTCTCACCCAGTTTTGTGTCATCTGCAAGATTGGAGATATTACATTCCATCAATGCTGCTTTGCTCTGTCATGAATATCAAATGGTAGGACTACATCACAAATATTGTAGTCCATAGAAGAGTGAATTAACCCAGCACTGAGAGCATTCTCCGACAGCGACAGTTGTGCTGAACAGGATTTAGGAGCAGGAATAGGCCATTCAGCCCATCAAGCCTGCCCCGCCAATCAGTATGATGACAGCTGATCCATTTCAATGCCTTTTTCCCCACATTATCCCCATATCCCCTTATGTCATTTGTATTTAGAAATCTGTCAATCTCTGCTTTAAACATACTCAATGACTGAGCTTCCACAGCCCTCTGGGGTAGAGAATTCCAAAGATTCACAACCTTCTGGGTAAAGAAATTTCTCCTCATCTCGGTCCTAAGTGGCTTCCCCCTTATTTTGAAATTGTGTTCCCTGGTTCTAGACTCCCCAACCAGGGGAAACATCTTACCTACATCTACCCTGTCTATCCCTTTATGTATTTTGTAGGTTTCAATGAGATCACCTCTCATTCTTCGAAACTCTAGAGAATACAGGCCCAGTTTCCCCAATCTCTCTTCATAGGACAGTCCCACCATCCCGGGAACAAGTCTGGTGAACCTTCGTTGCACTCCCTCTGTGGCAATAATAATATCCTTCCTCAGGTAAGGGGACCAAAACTGCACACAGTACTCCAGGTGCGGTCTAAACAAGGTTTTATACAAGTGAAGCAAAACTTCACTACTCCTGTACTCAAATCCTCTTGTGATAAACACTAACATACCATTAACCTTCCTAATTGCTTGCTGCACCTGCATGTTAGCTTTCAGTGTCTTATTGACAAGGACACCCAGGTCCCTTTGTCCATCTACACTTTCTAATCCCTTACCATTTAAGCAATACCCTGCACATCTATTCTTCCTACCAAAGTGGATAACCTCACATGTTTCCATATTATATTCCATCTGCCATGATTTCCCATTCATAATCCATGTTGCCTATGCCCAATCAGATCATTATTATCCAAGTGTCCATTTATCACATCATTTAGAATAGATTCTAGCATTTTCCCAACAACTGATGTAAGGCTAACAGGTCTGTAATTCCCTGTTTTCTCTCTCTCTCCCTTCTCAAATAGTGGGGTGACATTTGTTACCTTCCAATCTGCAGGAACCGTTCCAGAATCTATAGAATTTTGGAAGATGATCACCAATGCATCCATTATCTCCATAGTTACCTCTTTCAACACTCTGGGATGTAGAATATCAGGTCCTGGGGATTTATCAACCTTCAGCCCTGTTAATTTTTCCAATACAATCTTCTTACTAATATAATTTCCTTCAATTCCTCATTCCCCCAATCCCTTGGATCTGTAATTCTGGGAGATTTCTTGTATCTTCCTCAGTGAAGACAGACACCAAGTAATCATTTAGCTTCTCTGCCATTTCTCTATTCCCCTTTATAAATTCTCCTGACTCTGCCTGTAATAGACCCACATTTATATTAGCCAAACATTTCCTTTTTTACAGTCCATTTTTATATTTTTTGCTAGTTTACATTCATATTCTCTTCTCCCTTTCTTGATCAGTTTCTTTATCCTCCTTTGCTGTTTTAAAATCCTCCCAATCCTCAGGTTTACTATTATTTCTGGCAACTTTATTGGCCTTTTCTTTTAATCTTATACAATCCTTAACTTCCTTTGTTATCCACTGTTGACTGCCTTTTCTTTTGGGGTTTTTATGCCTTGAAGGAATGTATAGTTTCTGTAAACTGTGTAATATTTCTTTAAAGACTATCCATTGTCTATGTACTGTCAAACCTGTTGATGTATTTTCCCAATCCACCTCAGCCAATTTTCCCCTCATACCTTCATCATTTCCTTTGTTCAAATTTAACAATCTGGCTTCAGATTGAACTACCTCACTTTCAAACATCATGTAAAATTCTCTCATATTGTGATCACTATCCATGTGCATGTGACATGCACGAAGAACACTAGAATGCTGAAAACGGTGTTGTCTGGAGAGCTGTGCTTCAGGTAGTGGAATCAAGGTGTTCCACAAAAACGTTTCGAGACCAGCTGAAGAAGCGACTCTCCTTGATTGATATCGAACAACAGACATTTGTGCAGGAAGCTGCTGACAGGAACAACTGGTGCTCAAAAATCAGGAATGCTGCGTGCAGGTTTGAGTCCTTAAGAAGCGAAGCTGTAGGAGAGAAATATTGAAAACAGAAGGAAGCTGCTTCTGCCCAGACTCGCTTCTGCCCAGGTTCCCCCAGCTCAAGAATCCTTGTGCCCAAATGCTCAGAGCATGAGGTCTCGAATTGGACTGATTAGCCACCGGGCAGCGTGTCAGCACCCATCCAGCCAAATCTTCCCTTCATCTTCGTCTGAATAGCCATCATCATTATCATATGACGACAATGGGGATTCTATACAGGGCTATAGGATTCTATAGAACCTATTATGAAGAGGATGGGAATTATATAGATTCTATATGGGTTGATGGGAATTCTATAGATTCTGTCTGGTGTGACAGTGATTCTATACAGGAGTTATGGGGATTCTATATGGGGAAATAGGATTCTATAGATTCTGTAAGGGCTGATGAGAATTCTGTGGATTCTATATGAGGGTGATTGGATTCCACAGGTTCTATGTGGGAATGACTGAGATTCTATATATTTTATATGGGTGTGATTGGGAATCTATAGATGCTATATGAGATGTTGGGGATTCTGCAGGTTCTCTAGGGGTGCATTAGGATGTTAAGACTGGCAAAGAGAGAAAATGAAAATAGAATGGCAGACAACAGAAAAGGGAATGCAAAAATCTTCTGGCATGTGAATAGTAAGCTAGTAGTAAGAGGTGGAGATGGGATCTTGGGCTTCATAAATAAAGGCATTGAGTACAAAATCAGGGAAGTTATGCTGAACCTTTAGAAAGCTCTGGTTAGGACCCAACTGGAGTATTGTATCCAGTTCTGGTCCCCGCACTTCAGGAAGGATGTGAGGGTCCTTGAGAGGCTGCAGAGGAGATTTACCAGAATGGTTCCAGGGATGGGAGAATTTTAGCGACAAGGTTACTTTGGAGAAGCTGGGGTTGTTCTCCTTGGAGCAAAAGAGATTGAGGGGAGATTTGGTAGAGGTGTACAAGATTATAACAGGTTTAGATAAGGTAGACAAAGAAAATCTGTTCCCATTCGCTGATGGTACAAGGACTAGGGGACACAAATTGAAGGTTTTGGGTAAGAGATGCAGGGGGGCGATGTGTGAGGAAGAACTTTTTTACATAGTGGGTGGTAATAACTGGAACTCGCAGGAATTATGAACTTACAGGGCTACAGGAATAGAGTGGGGGAATGGAACTGACTGAATTGCTGTACAAAGAGTTGGCATAGACTCGATGGGCTGAATGGCCTCCTGTGCTGTAATTACTTTATGACTCTAAGTGCCTCCTGCTCCAGAACTGGTTCCAGTGCTCCAGGAATCTGAAGCCTTCCCTCCTGCACTTTTCCTCAAGCCACCAATTGATCCTCCCTGTCTTCCTATCTCTACTCTCATTAGTGTGTGACACTGGGAATAATCCAGAGATTACTACCTTCAAGGTCCTGCTCTTAATATTCCTCCCGAGCTCCTATGTCTAGTATGTATCTAGACAGATACATGAATGGGAAGGAAGCAAAGAGATACAAACCCTTAGAAAATAGGCGACATGTCTAGATAGAGGATCTGGATCGGCGCAGGCTTGGAGGGCCGAAGGGCCTGTTCCTGTGCTGTAATTTTCTTTGTTCTTTGTTCCTGGAAATCTGACAGTAGAACCTCAATACTTGATAGAGAGAAACTATTTCCACTGGTTGGGGAGTCTAGGACTAGGGGCCAGAGTCAAAAAATTAGAGCCAGACCTTTCAGGAGTGAAATTAGGAAACACTTTAACACAAAGGGTGGGAGAAGTTTTGAACTCTCTTTGCAAATGACAAGTGATGCTGGGTCAATTGTTAATTTTAAATCTGAGATTGATAGATTTTTGTTAATCAAAGGTGTTAAGGGATATGGGGCAAAGGTGGGTAAATGGAGTTAGATCACAGGTCAGCCATGAGATCATTTAATAGCAGAACCGGCTAAAAGGGCTGAGTGGCCTTCGCCTGTTCCTATGTTCCTATTCTATATGACCCTATATGTAGGTAATGGCAGATTCTATATAATCCTCTATTTGAAGGCACTGATTGGACTGGGTGGCAGGAGGAGTTTGATGAAATCACCCTGTCACCTGTTTCCTTACTCTCACAGGATAGGTTGGTTTCATTGAATTTCTCTGCCACACAACCAGCTACTATTGAGAGCAAGGGGTCACTGACCAACCCCCCCAAAACATGTAGCACACCGAAAGCCCAAAATCCCCCTCTCTTTCTGTGTCACCACCCTCTCCAAAACTACCCCCCCCACCCCCCCCAGTAGGTGAGTGGGAGTCGATCAGTTTGTGCACAGTGAGATCCCAGAACTATCATTGAGATGAATGACCAGTGGACCAGTGCTGCCCTGCGCTTTGTCTCCCTCACATTACTTTTGTTGTTTCAGCAAGTCTTGCCCGTTTCTCTGACACATTTTCTCTGCTCTGTGCATTCTGTTCCAGCGTGTGTGTCACTGGAGTTTGGAACTGCACTGATCGGACCTGCCCTGAAACTGCTTCCTGTCCCAATAATCTCATCTACACCTTTCGCTCCTGTCTGAAGACCTGCGACACCATCGATCTCAACGAGACCTGTCACGATCTGTTCGATGGCTGTGGATGCCCAGATACCCTTGTACTGCTGGTAGGGCTGCAATAGAACGCATAATGGAGGGGTGCGTGTGTGTGCGTGTGCGTGTGTACCTGCACGGTACTGCACTGCATGCAAGAAACTGTACTATGTGTGTGAGACTGAACTGTGCATGTACACGAGAGAGAGAGAGAGAGACTGTGCATGTGTGAGAGACTATATTGCGTGTGTGAGAGGGCTATTACTGTGTGCATGCAATTGAGACTGCACTGTTCTGAATACTGAGGAAAGTGATCTGGGGAGTGCAGCCTGAGCAAGTCCATGGCACCACGGGTGACTCAGCTGCACAGGAGGGTACAGGGAAGACTGGAAGAGCCGTAGTGATAGGTGATTCAATAGTCAGGGGAACAGACAGGTGTTTCTGTGGCCACAGACATGAATCCAGGATGGTGTGTTGCCTCCCTGGTGCCAGGGTCAAGGATGTCACTGAGCGGCTGCAGAGCATCCTGAAGGGGGAGGGTGAACAGCCAGCAGTCGTGGTCCACATCGGAACAAACGACATAGGACCACATCCCTCTTCCTACCTATCAACACCTTCTCTTTTGTTATCTCTTGCCCCACCCCCACTTTACTTGCTTAAAACCTTTTACATTTCTAATATTTGTCAGTTCCGATGAAGGGTCACTGACCTGAAACGTTAACTCTACTTCTCTCTCCACAGATGCTGCCAGACCTGCTGAGTATTTCCAGTATTTCTTGTTTTTATTTCAGATTTCCAGCATCTGCAGTATTTTGTTTTTATTTTAGTGTTTAATTCACTGTCACTTCTCTTCCAGGAATGCCGACCTTAAAGAAGTTCTGCTCTTCTCTCTGACGGGATTTTCGTTTGTCTCTTTTACCTTGTTCACCTTCATTGCTTTCCATTTCCCTCCTGGTGTTAGATAAAGTGTCCACCAAAACTCGTTTTCACAACCACATCTCCTTCCTCAGTGACTCTCTCCGGCTCCGACTTATTCCACATTAATTCCAACTGAAGTTTCACCCATCATGCTTTGAATCCACCCAGGATCACAGGTATCTCCGAGAAATACAACATTCCTCGGACTGTTATTCTCTCTGCATCCTGAGATCCACACTCAGTGCCATGCGCTGCCACATGTACACACTGAACCTCTCTCTCCAGCAGCACCGTCTCACCTTATCTCAAAGCTGTTCTACTCCACAGTTTCATTTCATCCTTCGTCTTATCCGACGCATTAACAAAAAACTTTTTGTCTTCCTTTCAGGTGTTAAGGAACGCAAGCTCCAGCAGCTGATGGGGACTAATGACCCTCCAGATCCTACTTCCCCTTCACTTCCCTCTGACCCCACCCCTTCTGATCTGACCCCTTGCCGTGCATTCACTATACCCTCTGACCTCCCCCTCTCTGATGCTGAGCATTCTGTACTCAGCAAAGGTCTCAGTTTTATTCCCTGATGCCTCCACCTCAATGAATTTCGTGCTACAAAGAACAAAGAACAAAGATAATTACAGCACAGGAACAGGCCCTTCGGCCCTCCAAGCCTGCGCCGATCCAGATCCTCTCTCTAAACATGTCGCCTATTTTCTAAGGTTCTGTATCTCTTTTCTTCCTGCCCATTCATGTATCTGTCTAGATACATCTTAAAGGACTCCATCGTGCCCGCGTCTACCACCTGCTGGGCATGACGTTGAGCTCTTCTTCCGTCGCCTCCGCCTCCGGGCTCACTTCTTTGACCAGGAGTCCTCCTCCCGACCAGCAGACCCATTCACCCGCCTCCAGCATTCTCCCTCTACCTGGACCCCTCCCTCTGACCTCTTACCCGCTCTTGATCTTTTCATTGAAAACTGTCGGCGAGACATTGGTCGTCTCAATTTCTCTGCTCCCCTCACTCACTCTAACCTGTCTCCCTCTGAACTTGAGGCACTCTGTTCTCTCAGGTTCTCTCGATATTGTCATCAAACCTGCAGACAAGGGTGGTGCTGTTGTTGTCTGGCGTACCGACCTCTACCTTGCAGAAGCTCAGCGCCAACTCTCAGAGAGTTCTTACTTCCCTCTGGACCATAACCCCACCACCGAACATCAAGCTATTGTCCACAGGACTGTCACTGACCTCACCTCCTCTGGAGATCTTCCCTCCACAGCTTCCAACCTCATAGTCCCACAAACTCGGACAGCCCGCTTCTACCTCCTTCCCAAAATCCACAAACAGGACTGTCCTGGCAGACCCATTGTGTCAGCCTGCTCCTGCCCCACTGAACTTATTTCTTCCTATCTAGACTCTATCTTTTCTCCGCTGGTCCAGTCTCTTCCCACCTACATCCGTGACTCTTCTGACACCCTCCGTCATTTTGACAATTTCCAGTTTCCTGGCCCTAACCGCCGCCTCTTCACTATGGACGTCCAATCTCTCTACACCTCCATCCCCCACCAGGACAGTTTGAGGGCTCTCCGCTTCTTCCTTGAACAGAGACCCAACCAGTCCCCATCCACCACTCTCCTCTGCCTGGCTGAACTTGTTCTCACATGAACAACTTCTCCTTCAACTCCCTCACTTCCTTCAAGTAAAAGATGTTGCTATGGGTACCCGCATGGGTCCCAGTTATGCCTGTCTTTTTGTGGGATATGTTGAACATTCCTTGTTCCAGGCCCTCTCCCCCAACTCTTTTTCTGGTACATTGATGACTGTTTCGGTGCGTTTCTGCTCCCGCCCAGAACTGGAAAACTTTATCAACTTTGCTTCTAATTTCCACCCTTCTCTCACCTTCACATGGTCCATCTCTGACACTTCCCTTCCCTTCCTGGACTTCTCTGTCTCTATCTCTGGGGATAGGCTCCGACACATCTGCTCTGATGATGCTACCTTCCATGACAGCGCTTCTGATATGTCTTCCTTTTTCCTCAACCGAGGATCCTCCCCACTGTGGTTGACGGGGCCCTCAACCGTGTTTCGGCCCATTTCCCGCACCTCTGCCCTCACCCCTTCCCCTCCCTCCCAGAACCGTGACAGGGTTCCCCTTCTCCTCACTTTCCACCCCATCAGCCTCCAGATCCAAAGGATCATCCTCCGCCATCTCCAGCGTGATGCCACTACCAAACACATCTTCCCCTTCCTTCCCCTGTGAGCATTCCGAAGGGATCATTCCCTCTGTGACACCCTCGCCCACTCCTCCATTACCCCCACCACCTCGTCCCTTTTCCACGGCACCTTCCCCTGCCATCGCAGGAGGTGTAATACCTGCCCATTTACCTCCTCTCTCCTCACTATCCAAGGTCCCAAACACTCCTTTCAGGTGAAGCAGTGATTTACTTGAACTTCTTTCAATGTAGTATACTGTATTGACTGCTCACAATGTGGTCTCCTCTACATTGGGGAGACCAAGCGCAGACTGGGTGACTGCTTTGCGGAACATCTCCGCTCAGTCCGCAAGCAGGACCCTGAGCTTCTGGTTGCTCGCCATTTCAACACTCCCCCCCGCTCTCATGCTCACATCTCTGTCCTGGGATTGCTGCAGTGTTCCAGTGAACATCAACGCAAGCTCGAGGAACAGCATCTCATTTATCGATTAGGCACTCTACAGCCTGCCGGACTGAACATTGAGTTCAATAATTTCAGAGCATGACTGGCCTCCCTTTTTATTTTCATTTTTAGTTGTATTTTCTTTTTTCTTTTCTTTTTTTCTTTTTAACATTTTTTAACAACCTTTTTTTGCATTTATTTCATTTCATCCTAGTTTGTTCAGTTTGCTTACCCACTGTTTTTTTTCATGTTTGCACTTGCTGCTGTTCAATATTCAGTCCGTTAACACCCTATCTGTACTAATGCTTTGTCTTTTAACACACCATTAACATATTGTTTGCCTTTGCTCCACGACCTTCTGGTCAGCTATTCTGTGACCTTGTCCTATCTACACCTTCTCCTTTGTTATCTCTTACCCCACCCCCGCTTTACTTGCTTATAACCTTTTGCATTTCTTACCTTTGCCAGTTCTGATGAAGGGTCAGTGACCCGAAACATTAACTCTGCTTCTCTCTCCACAGATGCTGCCAGACCTGCTGAGCATTTCCAGCATTTCTTGCTTGTGAAATAAATTAGAGTATGAGAGGAAACTAGCTAGAAATGTAAAGACGGATAACAAAAGTTTCAACAGGTATTTAAAAAGGAAAAGAGTAAGTAAAGTGAGTGTTGGTCCTCTAGAGAGTGACAATGGGGAGTTAATAGTAGATAATGAAATGACAGATGAAATAAACAAATATTTTGCTTCTGTCTTCACTATAAAGAGTACAAAAAACATTCCAGTAATAAATGTAAATCAGGAGGTCACCGACACACAGTGGCAGCAGTCTGTACCATCTACAAGATGCACTGCAGCAACGCACCAAGGCTCCTTTGACAGCACCTTCCAAACCCGCGACCTCTACCAACTAGAAGGACAAGGGCAGCAAAGACATGGGAACACCACCACCTGCAAGTTCCCCTCCAAGTCACACACCATCCTGACTTGGAACTATATCGCTGTTCCTTCACTGTCGCTGGGTCAAAATCCTGGAACTCCTTTCCTAACAGCACTGTGGGTGTACCTACCCCACATGGACTGCAGCGGTTCAAGAAGGCAGCTCACCATCACCTTCTCAAGGGAAATTAGGGATGGGCAATAAATGCTGGCCTAGCCAGTGACACCCACATCCCATGGATGAATAAAAAGTACTGTGTGTGAGAGGGACTGCACTGTGTGTGTGTCTGTGTCTATGTGTGTGAGACTACACTGTGTGAATTTTCTCAGGAGGTGTGGGTTTTTCTCACTGTTCTCCTTTCAGTGTCCTCAGATGGGATGTTTCTGACTGTTGCTTTTGCCCAGTATTTTCTGTTTCTATTTACAGGGAGATGCTTGTGTGTCTCCATCAGACTGTCCGTGTCACCACAATGGCCGCCAGTACCAGAGGGAACAGACCATACAGAAGGATTGTAATGAATGGTAAATGCATGCCCTGTTCTCACTCATTAGCTCAGTGCGTTTTATTGAATGGGATTTGAGGAAATGTACTTGCAGAGCGCCAGCATGGATACGGCGGCTGAATGGTCTGCTTCTGTGCTGTAACCATTCTATGATTCTACGATACTTTTGAAATTTGGCAGCGAGATGGCTGATGTGGGTTCTTTCATTATGACTATCCCAAATCAGCCAAGACTGGACATTACATTTCCCCTCGCCCATGGGTTTTCCTTTCTCCTTTCCCAACTCCCCAGCACTCCCCCTCTTCCTCCCCCAGCATTATCCATGGTCGCCCATCACCATCCATCATCACCCATCATCACCTGTCGCTATCCATTGTCACCCATTGTTGCCCATCCCCACCCATCGCCACCATTGTTGCCCATTGCCACCCATCGCTCTCCATTGGTATAAATCTATTCCTCCTTCTACTAGTACTTTCCTCTGTCGAAAACAAAGGTACATCCCCATTAAATATCCCCATTAAATATCTTCAACATTCTTTTCTCCATAAGATCAATCTTTCTAATTTCTGATCAGCCATTGCTTTCCTTTCATGAATAATTTCCCCTCCTGCCCTTGCTGTGTGGTAGCACTGTCTGTCTGTTACCATGTCTCCTATTGTGTACAATGCCCTTGTGTTTGAACCATTAATGCTGCTGTCTATCTTCCCTGTTAGTGTGTGTAGGGATCGAAAGTGGCAGTGCAGCAAGAAACCATGTGCTGGAAGCTGCCTTGCTACAGGAGACCCTCACTACATGACATTCGATGGGCGGATGTACAGCTTCCTCGGTGACTGCGAGTATGTGTTAGTGCAAGAACACACCGGACTTTTCACCGTGACGGCTGAGAATGTGCCCTGTGGCACCAGCAGAGTCACGTGCACCAAATCCATCGTGGTGACAATTGGCAACACAATTATCCACCTGCTGAGGGGTAAGATTGGGGCCATGGTGTGATTGTGAAGTTACTGCAGTGACATTAGGAGAAACTTCACCCTGGGAAGGGTATCAGAGAATCAAACTGAATACAGAAACTGCAGGGGAGAACTGAAGCAGAGAATGAGAGGGACACAGAGGGATAATGGGAGTAGATTAGTGGCTAACAGAAAATAAAATCCACAAGTCTGGTGCTGGGAAATGAGGTAGGCCAAGTGGACCAAGCGTCTGTCAGGGAGCAATTGGATAAAAGTGATCATCGTATCATAAGGTTACGAAGGTACGAATTAGGAACAGAAGTAGGCCATTCGGCCCCTCTAGCCTGTTCCACCATTCAATAGGATCATGGCTGATCTGTTAGTGTTTTGAATTCCACACTCCCATCTATCCCCGATTACCTTAGATTCTAGTTCGGCAAGGGAATCAATCTACCCTTGTTTCGTCTCGTAATGCAAAAAAGCCCAGAATGATATAAGGTTAAATGTCTAGATTGGAAGAGTACTAATTTCAATGGGGTGAGAGGGAATCTAGCCAGGGTAAAATGGAACCAAATTCTCTTCTCTTTGGCCTCCTTATCTCGAGAGACAATGGGTAAGCGCCTGGAGGTTGTCAGTGGTTTGTTCAGCAGCGCCTGGAGTGGCTATAAAGGCCAATTCTAGAGTGACAGACTCTTCCACAGGTGCTGCAGATAAATTTGTTTGTTGGGGCTGTTGCCCAGTTGGCTCTCTCCTTGCGCTTCTGTCTTTTTTCCTGCCAACTGCTAAGTCTCTTCGACTCGCCACACTTTAGCCCCACCTTTATGGCTGCCCGCCAGCTCTGGCAAACGCTGGCAACTGACTCCCATGACTTGTGGTCAATGTCACAGGACTTCATGTCACGTTTGCAGACGTCTTTAAATAGGAGACATGGACGGCCGGTGGGTCTGATACCAGTGACGAGCTCGCTGTACAAAGTGTCGTTGGGGATCCTGCCATCTTCCATGCGGCTCACATGGCCAAGCCATCTCAAGCGCCGCTGGCTCAGTAGTGTGTATAAGCTGGGGATGTTGGCTGCCTCGAGGACCTCTGTGTTGGAGATACGGTCCTGCCACCTGATGCCAAGTATTCTCCGGAGACAGCGAAGATGGAATGAATTGAGACGTCACTCATGGCTGACATACGTTGTCCAGGCCTCGCTGCCGTAGAGCAAGGTACTGAGGACACAGGCTTGATACACTTGGACTTTTGTGTTCCGTGTCAGTGCGCTATTTTCCCACACTCTCTTAGTGGAAGCCTTTCCCATGCGCTTGTTGATTTCTGCATCTAGAGACAGGTTACTGGTGATAGTTGAGCCTCGTTAGGTGAATTCTTGAACCACTTCCAGAGCATGGTCGCCGATATTGATGGATGGAGCATTTCTGACGTCCTGCCCCATGATGTTCGTTTTCTTGGGGCTGATGGTTAGGCCAAATTCGTTGCAGGCAGCCGCAAACCTGTCGATGAGACTCTGCAGACACTCTTCAGTGTGAGATGTTAAAGCAGCATCGTCAGCAAAGAGGAGTTCCCTGATGAGGACTTTCCGTACTTTGGTCTTTTCCCTGGAGTACAGTTCTAGGTAGTGCTCCACCCAGCGGTCCATTTGCTTGCGTTGGTCAGTGATTGTGTCCCCTGATTTAGATTTGAGGGGGGCGATCTTCTTGATGGTTGGCCCAAAAGCTCTCTTAATGCCATCATACATTCCTCTGATATTTCCGGTGTCAGAGGCCAGCTGAATATGACTGCATAGGTGTTGCCAGTAGTCATTTGCTCAGCGCCTGGCTGTTCTTTGTGCAGTGCTTCTGGCTGCTTTAAGTGCTACGGATGTTAACTCGCTGGGGGCTTTCTTGTAGTTCAAGAGTGCAATGTGCTTAGCGGCTATGACAGGTTCCAGATCTTCAATGTGAGATTGAAACCAGTCTGCATTCTGCTTCACACGTTTGCCATAGGTGGTCATTGCTGAGGCACTGGCCATAATTTTTCAGTCTTCCTTAGACTCAGGGATGGTGCCAGAGGACTAAAGAATTGCACACATTGCACCCTTGTTCAAAAAAGGGTGTAAAGATAAGCCCAGCAGCTTACAGGCCAGTCAGTTTATCTTGGGTGGTGGGAAAACGTCTAAAAAAAAAATAATTCAGGACAAAATCAGTAGTCATATGGACAAATGCGAATTAATTAAGGAAAGTCAGCATGGATTTCTTAAAGTAAAATCATGTTTAACTAACTTGCTGAAGTTTTTGAGGAGGTAACAGAGAGGGTTGATGAGGGCAATGCTGTTGATGTGGTGTACATAGACTTTCAAAAGGCGTTTGATATAGTGTCACACAACAGACTTGTGAGCAAAGTTATAGCTCATGGAATAAAATGGATGGTAGCAACATGGATACGAAACGTCAGAGAGCTTCGGTGCAGAGGGATCTGGGTGTCCTCGTGCATGAATCGCAGAAAACTAGAATGTACAGCAGGTGAAAAGGAAGGCAAATGGAATTTTGGCATTTATTGCTAAAGGAATAGAGTATAAAAGTAGGGAAGTGTTGCTGCAACTGTACAAGGCATTAGTAAGACCGCACCTGGAGTATTGCGTACAGTTTTGGTCCCCTTCCTTGAGGAGGGATGTAGTTGCATTGTAGGCAGTTCAGAGAAGGTTCACTAGATTGATTCCAGAGATGAGGGGTTTGTCTTATGAAGAGAGATTGAGCAGTTTAGGCCTTGACTCCATGGAGTTTAGAAGAATGAGAGGAGATCTAATTGAGGTATATAAGATGATTAAAGGGATTGACAAAGTAGACGTAAAGAGGATGTTTCCTCTTGTGGGGCAATCTAGAACAAGAGGTCATAGTTTTAGGATAAGGGGTAGCAGATTTAAAAGAGAGATGAGGAGAAATTACTTCTCTCAAAGGGTCGTGAGTCTGTACAATTCACTACCCCAGAGTGCGGTGGATGCCGGGACATTGGGTAAATTTAATCAGAAAAGGGTTGAAGGGTTATGGAGAACAGGCAGGAATGTGGAGTTGAGGCTGAGATGAGATCAGCCATGATCGTATTGAATGGCGGAGCAGGCTCGAGGGCCTGAATTGCCTCCTCCTGCTCAGCATGCACTTAATTGAATGGACCGCACACAAAAAAAGTAGGTGGAACATTGATCATCAGAGATTTCTTGAAGGCAAATTGTGTCTGAGTAACTTGATTGAGTTCTTGAATGAAGAAATGGAGAGGGTTGATGTGGGCAGTGCGATTTATTTTATTTATTTTTTTATTTCGAGATACGGCACTGAAACAGGCCCTTCGGCCCGCCAAGTCTGTGCCGACTAACAACCACCCATTTAGACTAATCCTCCATTAATCCCATATTCCCTACCACAGACCCACCATTCTCCTACCACCTACCTACACTAGAGGCAATTTGCAATGTCCAATTTACCTATCAATCTGCGAGTCTTTGGCTGTGGGAGGAAACCGGAGCACCCGGCAGAAACCCACGCAGACACAGGGAGAAGTTGCAAACTTCACACAGGCAGTACCCAGAATTGAACCTGGGTCGCTGGAGCTGTGAGGCTGCGGTTGATGTTGTTTATCTGGACTTTTTTTTTAGAACATTCCAGAGCAGTACAGGCCCTTCGGCCCTCGACATTGCGCCGACCTGTGAAACCATCTGACCTACACTATTCCATTTACATCCATATGTCAATCCAATGACCACTTAAATGCCCTTAAAGTTGGCGAGTCTACTACTGTTGCAGGCAGGGCGTTCCACGCCCCTACTACTCTCTGAGTAAAGAAACTACCTCTGACATCTGTCCTATATCTATCACCCCTCAACTTAAAGCTATGTCCCCTCGTGTTTGCCATCACCATCCGAGGAAAAAGACTCTCACTATCCACCCTATCTAACCCTCTGATTATCTTGTATGTCTCTATTAAGTCACCTCTCCTCCTCCTTCTCTTCAACGAAAACAACCTCAAGTCCCTCAGCCTTTCCTCGTAAGACCTTCCCTCCATACCAGGCAACATCCCAGTAAATCTCCTCTGCACCCTTTCCATAGCTTCCACATCCTTCCTATAATGCAGTGACCAGAACTGCACGCAATACTCCAGGTGCGGTCTCACCAGAGTTTTGTACAGCTGCAGCATGACCTCGTGGCTCCGAAACTCGATCCCCCTAATAATAAAAGCTAACACACCATATGCCTTCTTAACAGCCCTATTAACCTGGGTAGCAACCTTCAGGGATTTATGCACCTGGACACCAAGATCTCTCTGTTCATCTACACTACCAAGAATCTTCCCATTAGCCCAGTACTCTGCATTCCTGTTACTCCTTCCAAAGTGAATCACCTCGCACTTTTCCGCATTAAACTCCATTTGCCATCTCTCAGCCCAGCTCTGCAGCCTATCTATGTCTCTCTGTAACCTACAACATCTTTCGGCACTATCCACAACTCCACCGACCTTAGTGTCATCCGCAAATTTACTAACCCACCCTTCTACACCCTCTTCCAGGTCATTTATAAAAATGACAAACAGCAGTGGCCCCAAAACAGATCCTTGCGGTACACCACTAGTAACTAAACTCCAGGATGAACATTTGCCATCAACCACCACCCTCTGTCTTCTTTCAGCTAGCCAATTTCTGATCCAAAGCTCTAAATCACCTTCAATCCCATACTTCCGTATTTTCTGCAATAGCCTACCGTGGGGAACCTTATCAAACGCCTTACTGAAATCCATATTTCAAAAGGCTTTTGATAAAGTATCACATAATAGACTTGTTCGCAACATTAAAGCCCATGGGATTAAAGAGACAGTGGCAACATGGATACAAAATTGACCGGGGACACAAAGCAGAGAGGAGTGATGAATGGTTGTTTTTAAGACTGGAGGGAAATATACAGTCAAATGCACCAGGGGTCAGGATTAGGACCACTGCTCTTGTTGATATATATTAATGATCTGAATTTGGGTTTGCACAGAATAATTTCAAAATTTGCAGATGATACGAAATTCAAAAATGTAGTAAACAATGAGGAAGATAGTAACAGACTTCTGGAGGACGTAGAGAGACTGCTGAGATGGCCAGACATGTGGCAGCTAAAATTTAATGCAGAGAAGTGTAAAGTGATTCATTTTGGTAGGAATAGTGAGAGAGGAAATATAAACTAAATGGTCCAATGTAAAAGGGGGCGAAGCTTATATATCACTCTATCTATTCTAATTCTGTGTCTGTGCTGCCCTCAGGAAAAGACGTCATGGTGAACGGTGTTGGACTGAAGCTTCCTAAAGCATACAGCGGGAGTGGACTCTCTCTCCATCAAGCAGGTCTCTTTGTATCTGTGATCACCAATTTGGGGTTAACAGTTCTCTGGGATGGAGGTGAGTGTCATTCCAGTTCAAGCTGTTTGGTCATATAGAGTCTCAGGGAAAGTATGAGTCTGATTGGAGGAAATATTAGACGTTTCCCCCAGTGTTGCAGAGGTGGAGATAAATAAATCGAAATCTTAGCTCAATGGAAGGCCTACTGCTCCATAATTTACAGAAAAACAATCACTGTCCATGTCCAGGTGTAGTATGAACAGCAGTGAAATTCTACTCTACACTGCCATAACTGTCTGCTTGCTGAAAGCATGAGGGATTATGTGTGTAAAGGATGGATATTGTGGAATGGGGAAAGACCATCAGCCCTAAACTCAGTTCAACCCAAACCCTACCACTGTCAATCCCAGGCTGTGTTCATCCAGAATCCAAACCCTGTCAATCCCAGACTCTGTTCATCCAACATCCAAACCCTATGAGGGGCAAGAGTTCCTACACTGTGTTCAGGAAAATTTTCTACAGTATGTTTCTAGTCCAGTGAGAAGGGAGGCACTGCTCGACCTGGTTCTTGGGAATGAGGTGGGCCAAGTGGATCAAGTGTCAGTAGGAGATCATTTAGGGGATAGTCATCATTGTATCATAAGGTTTAGGCTGACTCTGGAAAAGGACAAAGAGCAATCCAGAGTAAAAATAATCGCAAGAATGGGGAAAGTCAACTTCAATGGGATAAGAATGGCTCTGGGACGAATAAATTCGAGTCAAATGTTGGCAGGAGAAATGGTAGCTGATCAATGGGCTACCTTCAAAGCAGAGATAGTTTGGGCACCGTGAAGGTATATTCCCTCAAAGGGGAAAAGTAGGGTAAATGTTACAACCAGGTGAGAAAGAGGTCTGGGATTCCCTTTCAGCCTTTGCCTGGTCTTACTATAACAGGGTTTAATTTTTCAACACATCGTGTTTTTAGCTCCCCCTTGGTGAATCCTTGTTCACCACTTTCCAATTATAAGGCAAAGAAACCAGCACAAACAGGTTTGCTCGGGTTTAAAGACGAAAAGTGAAATTTTATTAAACTAATTCGGTTAGCGCCTACAGATACACGACACGCTCATGCTAGCATGCAGATAGGGACAGAAAAGAGTAGAAGAAATAAAGTGGAAAGGTTTGAGGCAATATCTGAAGAGTTTTCGTCACAGGTCTTCGAGCTCACTGTAGATTCCTTGCTTGTACATAGATCTTGCTTTTCGTTGGGGCCCAGTATTATTCTTAAACCTTTTTCACTGTCAGAGACTTTTCTCACTAGGGGTTCATGTGTCTTCAATGGATTCAGAAACTGGTGAGAAAGAGACGGGAGCAGACAGAAGATCTTCTTCAGTCCAGGAGCATTCTGCTTTCTGCAGTCTCAGTGGCCAGTTCAAACTCTGTAACAGCCACTTAGTCATGTGACTAAGTCGTTTGATCATGTCTGTTTATGGATTGAATTGGAGCAAGGGATAGCTCCTTTGTTCCAAACATTGTCTGTTAATGTGCAAAAAAGTCTTTTCAATTTGCCCATTACCATGGCAGCATAGCGTCTTTGCTCCTGTTGAGGTCTGAAAAGGGGGATGGGTGGTTTCTCTTTGGTTCTGACTGTGGGGGAGAATTATTTGTTAATCTCCCCTTTGTTCTCTGGGACACTCTTGCCTGCAGGTATTGGTGCAGATTCTACTGCACTCCCCTGTGGCACTTCGACTAGGTGAGATATCACCCTCACGGTTTCTCTGCCCCCCCCCCCCCCCCAAAGCTCTTTCTTTGTCTCTGTAGGTTCCTGTAAATGCTGTTAGCAACTCTGGTGGGGTGCTTCTTGTGTCTGCATTTATGTAGGAGGATGTGAGGTCTACTTTTTCACATTTGTCGGGGTTGGCTGACCGGACAGTAGGGATTCTGGAATTCCTCCCGGACTTCCTTTAACATACCCTCTTGGTCACTTTTTCCCCTTCTCTGTCTAATCCTTTGCCAGCCGTGTGCCTGTCTGTCCCCTTTTGTTCTCGGCAGGGGTCCCTTACAGTTCATCAGCACTCTGCTGGAGGGTCCTCCTAACATCAGTACAGGACTTAGGGGTGCAGGTTTCACTGTAGGTTGGTGTTTCCCCTCAACCTGGCACATGTGACAACTCCTGCAGTACTCCTCCACATCTTTGTGGAGTTTTGGCTAGTCAAACTGTTGTCTTATGTGGGTTTTGGTCTTTCGTATACTGACTTGTACAGCCACTGTAGTCTCGTGGGCCCTTCTTAATATTTCTCCCCGGTACCTCTGTGGCACCACTAACTGGTGAACTACTGTCCACTCCTTGCTCTCAGGTCTGTGAGGAAAACTCCATTTCCTCATCTAAATAGTAGCAATCTGGGACTCCCTCTGCTTCACTTTCAGACTGGGCAGCCTGTGCTAACTCTTGCAATACTGGGTCGGCTCGCTGAGCCTCAGCTACAGAAAATCCATTTAATTGATTCCCTGAGTCTCCTAACTTTCCAAAGAAAGTCTCGTACAGGCAGACCTCATGGTCACCTGCCTGCAGTGTCAATGCAGTCTCCACTGGGGGAGCTAGTTTGATCATGGTCTGACCCACTGCACATTCAGGGAAACTGCAGGAGTCCGTCTCCTGCCACTGCCCTGTGTCTCTGACCTCCTGCGGTCTTTCTTGCACTACTGGGGGGGCTACCACCTTCACCCCCACCAGATCATTACCTCAGAGCAGGTGAACCCCATCCACAGGCAAACTAGGGACAATCCCTACGGTCACCGGTCGCACTCCAGCTGCACCCAGTGTACAGATGCAGTCATATACTGCCCTCCAATACCATTCCCACCATTCTGGTGTTCACTGCATCATCTGGGGCAAAGGTCAGGCCTTTTCCCAGTAAAAGGGATTTAGTGGCCCCTGTGTCCCTGAGAATCACTATGGGTTGCTTGGCCCACTCGAAGGGTATGGGGTTACTTTCCCTTCAGATACAAAACCCTGATAACCCTCAGAATCCGATTAAATTTTCCTGATCTTGCAGCAGTCAGCTTCCTGAGTTGCTTTCTTACTGCAGTTAAAAAGACAGCTTGTTCTGTTGTGCTTTCCATCAGGGTCCTGTCTTCACTGAGTGGGTGTGCCCTGATTAACCCTACCGGTTTTTCCTTTAGTTTCCAGAAGTCAGCTTTTAAACGCCCTGCATTATTACAATGGAAGCACACAGGTCACCAGGTCTCACTCTTGTTCACAGCACATTCCTTTTTGGCTAGAGGAGGGCCCCCTGTGTCTCCTGCTTTCCTTTCTCTCCCAGGACTGCTTTGGGCTCCTATCACCTTCCCACCCTTTGTCATTTTCAGATTTGTGGGGGTGATTAGGAAAGGTTCTCCCCGGGAAAGCAACTTATCAATTAAAACAAGCTCATCATCCAGAACGGCCGCTAGCCGGCCTCTCTGGACCCGCTGCTCCTCTACATGGGTCTTTATTGAGAGTGGGAGAGAGTGTTTAAATTCCTCTAACAGAATTACTTCTCTGAGATTCTCATAGCTGAGCTGTACTTTAAGAGCCCTCAGCCACTGGTCAAAAGCCAGCTGCTTACTTTTCAAACTCCAGATAAGTTTGATTAGCTTACTTCCGGCGGGTTCTAAACTTCTGGAGATTGGCTTCGGTTACTCATTCATATGCCCCGAGGATAGTATTTTTGGTTAGTTCATAATTTGATGAACTCTCATCTGGCAACAAGGAATAAACCTCATGGGCTTTTCCAGTTAGCTTGCTTTGTAGTAAAAGAGGTCGGGTCTCAGCTGGCCTTTTAGCTGCCTTGCCAGTTTCTCAAAGGACACAAAAAATTCCTCCACATCTTCCTCACGGAATTTTGGAATTAGATGAGCTAGTTTTAACAATTTTGTACCCAGCCCTGAATTCTGCTCCTCCATATTGGCCATGCTTTCACTGGGGTTACTCTGTCCACCCACCACACCCCCCCCCCCCCACCCCCCGCCCCCCCAGTTAACTCAAGCCGCTTTAGCTCTCTTTCTTGGCATTCTTTCTGGAATATTCTTTCTCTCTCTCTCTCTCTCGATCCTTCTGTCTTTTTTTCTCTCTCTCCTTTCTCTTTTTCTTCACGGTCCTTCTGGAAGGATCTTTCTCTTCATATTCCTTTCAGAAGGCTTTCTCTTTCTCCCTCTCTCTTTCCTCTAATTCAAGTTTCCTCTGTTCCAGTTGTATCTTTGCTAACAATACCCTGTCTGGGTCTGCTTCAAACCCTGTTTCTGCTTCTTCAGATTCAAGGGAAAAATGGTTGGCCATTAGCCTGAGGAGATCAGACTTCCTAGCCTTGCCACGTACAGTGATCCCACACTGCTCAGCCATTTTCCTCAACTCCTCCACAGACAGTGCTTTTAACTTATCCCAAGTTACTTTACCCTGGCTTGGGGAGTTGCAGACATGTTAATATTCAATCACACACAACCACAAGAAAACCTGTATTAATCTTGCTCTTTTTTGATTGGGAACAATTTGGCTTCCCACTTCCAATTTCTCTCGTTTGTCTGTGGGTCAATTCTGGATGCTAGCACCCAAATTTCTGTTACGACCAGGTGAGAAAGAGGTCTGGGGTTCCTTTTCAGCCTTCACCTGGTCTTACTGTAACTGGGTGTAATTTTAAACACACCATGTTTTTAGCTCCTCCTTGGTGAATCCTTGTTCACCACTTTCCAATTATAAGGCAAAGAAACCAGCACAAACAGGTTTTCTTAGATTTGAAGAAGAAAAATGAAATTTTTATTAAACTTAAACTCTGATTCGGTTAACGCCTACAGATACATGATGTGCCCATGCTAGCTTGCATACATGAAACACACATGCAGATAGGGACAGAAAAGAGCAGAAGAAATAAAGTAGAAAAGTTTAAGGCAATATCTGAAGAGTTTTTGTTATGTGTCTTCGGTCTCACTGTAGAGTCCTTGATTGTAGGTAGATCTTGCTTTTCATTGGGGCCCAGTATTCTTCTTAAAGCTTGTTCACTGTAGGAGACTTTTCTCTCTTGGGGTTCATATGTCTTCAATGGATTCAGAAACTGGTGAGAAAGAGATGGGAGCAGAGAGGAGAGATTTTCAGTTTGGAAGCATTCTGCTTTCTGCAGTCTCTGTGGCTAGTTCAAACTCTGTAACAGCCAGTTAGTCATGTGACTAACTGATCTGACCACGTCTGTTTGTGGATTGAATTGGAGCAAGGGATAGCTCCTTTGTTCCAAACATCGTTAATATGCAAAAAAATCTTTCCAGTCAGGGGCCTGGCAACCCCTTGTCACAGGCCTTCTCCTCTTCCCAGCAGCAATTTGAAATTTAATGTCCATGTGGCAAAATTAATGTGCTTCATTCTTGGTAGGTGGGGGCCTGCATGACAGTAAACAAATCCAGAGCTCCCTGAATGAAAGAAGAGTTAGAGATTAAGATAAAGAAGAAAAAGTGTGTTTATGACAGATGCCAGGTAGAAAATACTGTTGAGAACCAGGCTGAATATAGAAGGTTCAGAGGGGAAGTGAAAAAGCAAATTAGAGAAACAAAGAGAGAGTATGAACAGAGACTGACAGTTAACGTAAAAGGGAATCCCAAAGTTTTCTGGGGGCATATAAATAGTAAAAAGGTGGTAAAAGGAGGAGTGGGACCAATTAGGGACCAGAAAGGGGATTTACACATGGAGGCAGAGGGCATAGCTGAGGTATTAAATGAATACTTTGCATCTGTCTTTACCAAGGAAGAAGATGCAACCCAGGCAATGGTGAAAGAGGAGGTAATTCAGACACTAGAGGGGCTTAAAATTGATAAGGAGGATTTGGATAGGCTGTCTGTAGTTAAAGTTGATAAGGCACCAGGACCGGATGAGATGCGTCCAAGGATACTGAGGGAGTCAGGGTGGAAATTGCAGAGACACTGGCCATAATTTTTAAGTCTTCCTTAGACTCGGGGTGGTGCCAGAGGACTGGAGAATTGCACACGTTATACTCCCTTGTTTAAAAAAGTGTGTAAAGATAAGCCCAGCATCTACAGGCCAGTCAGTTTAACTTCGGTGGTGGGGAAAATTATAGAAAGAATAATTTGGGACAAGATTAATAGTTACATGGACAAATGTGGGTTAATTAAGGAAAGCCAGCATGGATTTGTTAAGGGAAATTCATGTTTAACTAATTTGCTGGAGTTTTTTGAGGAGGTAACAGAGAGGGTTGATGAGGGCAATGCTGTTGATGTGATGTACATGGACTTTCAAAAGGCGTTTGATACAGTGCCACACAACAGACTTGTGAACAAAGTTATAGCTCATGGAATAAAAGAGATGGTAGTAACACGGATACGGAATTGGCTGAGTGACAGGAAACAAAGAGTAGTGGTTAATGGATGGTTTTCAGGCTGGAGGAAGGTTTGTAGTGGAGTTCCCCAGGGATCAGTGTTGGGACCCTTGCTTTTCTGATAAATTAATGACCTGTGGTTCAAAAGAAGTATTCAAAAGGGAATTAGACTGTTATGTGAAAAGGGAATTTGACTGTTATGTGAAAAGGGAATTAGACTGTTATGTGAAAAGGGAATTAGACTGTTATGTGAAAAGTGAATTAGACTGTTATGTGAAAAGGAATGTGCAGGGTTTTGGGGAGAAGGCAGGGGAATGGCAGTAGGTGAATGGCTCATTTGAAGAGCCAGTGCAGACATGATGGGCGGAGTGGCCTCCTCCTGCACTGTAACAATTCTATGATTCTGTAATTCTCTCATTCCCATACTGTGTTCATCCAGAATCCAACTCTGTCATTGGCAGACTGAGTGAGAGTGAATATCTGCGTGATAATGAGTTTTTGTGTGTGTGCGAGAGTGCTGACAGGGTGAGAGGGAGGGGGAACCCGTATGGATGTGTAAATCGTCTGAGTGATATCTCTGCTTTTTACAGGTACCCGTGTCTATATACAGCTGGAGTATCAATACCAGGGTCTAGTCGGTGGTCTGTGCGGTAATTTTGATGGTGATGCAGAGAATGACTTCACCACCCGGCAGGGGATTGTGGAAGCAACGTCTGATCGCTTTGGGAATTCCTGGAGGGTCAGTCAGACCTGCCCCGAGGTCTACAACGATGACGTTCCACACCCGTGTTCTGTAAGTCAAGGCCAGCTCATAATGGATATTTGAAGAGTTAAGATGTAGATCAGAGGGCTGTTAACCTTTTTCCTTCCAACGCCCTCCTCCCATGTTATAAAAATTCCTTCCCACTGTAACACAACACATATTTTTGCTGTATAAAAATTAATTGTATAATTGAACATACATATTTATTATATTTCACTTACTTAATGTGAAACGTATTGTTGGAGCTGAGCAACTATTATGTCAAGACAAGTCATTAGGGAATAGAAGGAGTAATAGGCCACATCAAGTCTGTGCTAACTCTCCACGGAGCAATCCAGGCTGTCCCGCTCCCCCGCTCGATCCCCATAGTCCTGCAAGTTTATTTCCCTCAAGAGCCCAACCAATTTCCTTTGGAAATCATTCACTATCTCTGCTTTCACCAGCGTTGTGGGCAGTGAGTTCCAGGTCATTACCACCTGCTATGGAAAAAAGTTCTTCCTCACATCCCCCTGTGTCTCTTACCCAAAACCTTCAATCTGTGTTCCCTCATCCTGTACCATAAGCTAATGGGAAGTTTTTCTTTGTTTATCTTATCTGAACCTGTCATAATCTTGTACACCTCTATCAAACCTGCACTCAATCTCCTTTGCTTCAAGGAGAATGACCCCACCTGACCTTATAAGTAAAATCCCCCATCCCGGAAACCATTCTGGTAAATCTCCTTTGCACCCTCTCAAGGACCCTCACATCCTTCCTGAAGTGTGGTGACCAGAACTGGACACAATACTCCAGCTGGGGCCTAACCAGAGCTTTATAAAGGTTCAGCATAACGTCCCTGCTTTTGTACTCAATGTCTCTATTTATGAATCCCAAGATCCCATATGCTTTACTAACCACTCTCTCAATATGTCCTGCCACCTTCAAAGATCGATGCACATGAACCCCCAGGTCCCTCTGTTCCTGCACACTCTTTAGAACTGTGCCATAGGAATCAGGAATATACACAATGCCAAATTATTATCTTAAACTTACGGAATGGTTACAACGCAGAAGGAGCCCATTCGACCCATCCTGTCCGTGCCAGCTCTCTGTAAGAGCAACTCAGCAGTCCCACTACTCCGCCTTTTCCCCACAGCCCTGCAAATTTCACTCTTCAGGTAATTATCCGATTCCCTTTTGGAAGCCACAACTGAACCTGCCTCCACCACACGCTCAGACAGTGCATTCCAGATCCTAAACACTCACTGAACCTGCCTCCACCACACTCTCAGACAGTGCATTTCAGATCCTAAACACTCACTGAACCTGCCTCCACCACACTCTCAGACAGTGCATTCCAGATCCTAAACACACACTGAACCTGCCTCCACCACACTCTCAGACAGTGTATTCCAGATCCTAAACACTCACTGAACCTGCCTCCACCACACTCTCAGACAGTGTAATCCAGATCCTGAACACTCACTGAACCTGTCTCCACCACACTCTCAGACAGTACATTCCAGATCCTAAACACACACTGAACCTGCCTCCACCACACTCTCAGACAGTACATTCCAGATCCTAAACACTCACTGAACCTGCCTCCACCACACTCTCAGGCAGTGCATTCCAGATCCTAAACACTCACTGAACCTGCCTCCACCACACTCTCAGACAGTGCATTCCAGATCCTAAACACTCACTGAACCTGCCTCCACCGCACTCTCAGACAGTACATTCCAGATCCTAAACACACACTGAACCTGCCTCCACCACACTCTCAGACAGTACATTCCAGATCCTAAACACTCACTGAACCTGCCTCCACCACACTCTCAGGCAGTGCATTCCAGATCCTAAACACTCACTGAACCTGCCTCCACCACACTCTCAGACAGTACATTCCAGATCCTAAACACACACTGAACCTGCCTCCACCACACTCTCAGACAGTGCATTCCAGATCCTAAACACTCACTGAACCTGCCTCCACCGCACTCTCAGGCAGCGCATTCCAGATCCTAAACACTCACTGAACCTGCCTCCACCGCACTCTCAGACAGTGCATTCCAGATCCTAAACACACACTGAACCTGCCTCCACCACACTCTCAGGCAGTGCATTCCAGATCCTAAACACTCACTGAACCTGCCTCCACCACACTCTCAGACAGTGCATTCCAGATCCTAAACACTCACTGAACCTGCCTCCACCGCACTCTCAGGCAGCGCATTCCAGATCCGGACCACTCGCTGTGTAAAAGAGCTTTTTCTTATGGCACTGTAATTTCCTTTGCCAATCGCCTTAAATTGGCGTCCTCTGCTTCTCAACCCTTCCACCAATGAGAACAGTTTCTCTCTATCTGCTCTGTCCAGACCCCTCATGATTTTGAATACTTCTATCAAATCACCTCTCAGCCTTCTCTTCTCTAAGAAAAACAGTCCTAACTTCTCCAATTTATCTTCATAACTGAAATTCCTCATCCTTGGAACCATTCTTGTGAATATTCCCTGAATCCTCTCTAAAGCCTTCACATCCTTCCTAAAGTGTGGTGCCTGGAATTATCCACAAACATACGAATTAGGAGCAAGAGTAGACCACTTGGCCCATCGAGCCTGCTCCAGCATTCAATAAGAATATTCCAGTTGAGGCTGAACCAATGTTTTATAAAGGTTCACCAGAACTTCCTTGTTTTTGTACTCTCTGCCTCTAATTGTAAAACTCAGGATACTGTATGCTTTATTAACCACTCTCTCAACCTGTCCTGCCATCTTCAATGATTTGTGCACATATACAGCCAGGTCCCTCTGCTCCTGCAAACCCTTTAGAATCGTACCCTTTATTCGAGATTGCCTCTCCTTTTTCTTCCTACCAAAATGAATCACTTCACATTTCTCTACATTGAATTTCATCTGCCACTTGTCTGCCCATTCCACCAGCCTGTCTCTGTCCTCTTGAAGTTTATCACTATCCTCCTCACAGTTCACAATATTTCCGAGTTTTGTGCCAACTGTAAATTTTGAAACTGTATCCTGTACACGCAAGTCTACATCATTACCCACCCTTTTTCTGCTTCATCTTACTATCTCTTTTTCATCCAGGGAGCACTGACTTTGTTTGTCTTACATTTCCTTCTTGTGGGAATGTAGCTTGACTGTACCGGAAATATCATCTCTTTAAAGACAGCCCATTGTTTAATTACAGTTTTGCCTGCTAATCTTTGGTTCCAATTTACCTGGGCCAGAACCGTTCTTTTCCATCGCCTTTTCCACAGCCAACCTAAACCTGATGCTATGATCACTGTTCCCTAAATGTTCCCCCAGTGACACTTGATCCACCTCATTCCCCAGAACCTGATCCAGCAATGCCTCCTTCCTCACTGGACTGGAAATATACAGATGTAGGAAATATTCCTCAACACACTAAAGAAATTCTTCTCCCTCTCTGCCCTTTACACTATTACTATCCCAGTCTATATTAGGATGATTGAAGTCTCCCATTATAGCTACTCTATAGTTTTTGCACCCCTCTGTAATTTCCTTGCAAATTCATCCCTCTATGTCTTTCCCACTAGTTGGTGCTCTGTAGAATACACTCAATGTAATAGTACTTCTATTGTTTCTTAGCTGAAATGAATAGATTCTGACTTTGACCCCTCTTGGACATCCTCTCTCTCCAGCCCTGTAATATTTTCCTTAATCAATACTGCCACCCCTCCTTGACAAGGAAAAACTGTTCCCATTCGCTGACGGTACAAGGACAAGATTGAAGATTTTGGGTAAGAGATGCAGGGGAATATGAAGAAGCACTTTTTTTTTAACGCAGTGAGTGGTAATGACCTGGAACTTGCTGCCTACGAGGGCGGTAGAAATGGAGACGATGAATGATTTCAGGAGAACGTTGGATGGCCATCTGAGAGAAGTAGACTTGCAGGACTACAAGGATCAATAGGGGGAGTGGGACTGATTGGATAGCTCTGTGGAGAGCTGGCATGCACTTGATGGGCCAAATGGCCTCCTTCTGTGCCATAAGTGACTCTATGACTCCTTTCTTTCCATCCCCTTCTTTCTGGGGCACCTTGCCTGCAGGAACATTTAGCACCCAGTACTGACCTTTTTTGAGACAGATCTTAGTTATTGCTGCGACATAATATTCCCATGTAACTACCTACACCTGCAGATTACCAACCATTTTTACCACACTCCGTGTGTTTACATACATTCAGTGTAAACCTAATTTAAACCTTACTGCATTTCCAGTTACTCTCACCCCATTGTTACAACCGACTGCTTCTGTCAAAGCCCCCACTCAAAATATACGATTCTGATTGTGGTGGGACCAACGCACTGTTAATTCAATCCCGTCACTCCACAGGTCGGCTAACATATCATTTAAAACTTTCCAAATTAAAGTAAGACCCAACCAAATTGTACCATCTATTAATCCCTGAATGAGGCGAACCAAACCAGGTGTCTTTAAATCAACAAATTAACTTTTTAATTAGAAGAACTAAATTCTTAAACACCATGAAGATATAAACAACATTTAAAATAGAAAAAATTAGAGTCCTTGCAAATTTACAGTCCATATTGCTCTAAGTCCTCACAACATGTTGCTTTCCTTCTCTGGCGAATTTCAACAATTAACGACTTGCAAACACTTGCAACAGAATCAGTCTGACTTTAGAGTTTTTGAGGGATAAAATATTGTCACAGTCTAACTTCCCTTTCTTCAAATTTAAATTACCAGAGAGCTCTGTTTTGGCTTGACATTTATTTAGAATTTTGGGAGATAATAAACAGACTAAAATCCTCTTCCTTCAGTTTAAATGGTTGAGAGTTCTTTTTCAGGTGTGCTCATCACAGCTGTGCCCTCTGCCTGTGTGTTCTGTTAGAACAAACTGTCTTCAACTAAAAAGCCAGTTCAAAATTTAATTGTAACAAATGTATCACACCCAGTGGCTGTTTCTGTGGTAAAGAAAATGCACCCTTTGAATCGCAGTCTCCAAATGGCTGTTTCTAAGTCAACACAAATGCACCTTCCTATAACTCGAGGCTTGCTGGTTCTTAAAGCAATACTGATCATTTGCAAGCCTTAAAGGCAAACCAGATATTCTGAAAAAATACTACAGGACCATGACACCGTCTAATACCTTACTACTGTAGGAGCAACAGGGTGGTGGTGATAGGAGATTTTAATTTTCCCAACATTGACTGGGATTCACTTAATGTTAGAGGTCTAGATGGAGCAGAATTTGTAAGGAGCATCCAGGAGGGTTTTCTAGAGCAGTATGTAAATAGTCCAACTCGGGAAGGGGCCATACAGGACCTGGTGTTGGGAAATGAGCCGGGCCAGGTGGTTGACGTTTCAGTAGGGGACTACTTTGGGAATAGTGATCACAATTCCGTAAGTTTTAGAATACTCATGGACAAAGACGAGAGTGGTCCGAAAGGAAGAGTGCTAAATTGGGGGAAGGCCAACTATACCAAAATTCGGCAGGAGCTGGGGAATATAGATTGGGAGCAGCTGTTTGAAGGTAAATCCACTTTTGATATGTGGGAGGCTTTTAAAGAGAGGTTGATTAGCGTGTAGGAGAGACATGTTCCTGTGAAAATGAGGGGTAGAAATGGCAAGATTAGGGAACCATGGATGACAGGTGAAATTGTGAGACTAGCTAAGAGGAAAAAGGAAGCACACATAAGGTCTAGGCGGCTGAAGAAAGACGAAGCTTTGAAAGAATATCGGGATTGTAGGCGCAATCTGAAACGAGGAATTAAGAGGGCTAAAAGGGGTCATGAAATATCTTTAGCAAACAGGGTTAAGGAAAATCCCAAAGCCTTTTATTCATATATAAGGAGCAAGAGGGTAACTAGAGAAAGGATTGGCCCACTCAAGGACAAAGGAGGAAAGTTATGCGTGGAGTCAGAGAAAATGGGTGAGATTCTAAACGAGTACTTTGCATCGGTATTCACCGAGGAGAGGGACATGACGGATGTTGAGGTTAGGGACAGATGTTTGATTACTCTCGGTCAAGTCGGCATAAGGAAGGAGGAAGTGTTGGGTATTCTAAAAGGCATTAAGGTGGACAAGTCCCCAGGTCCGGATGGGATCTATCCCAGGTTACTGTGGGAAGCGAGAGAGGAAATAGCTGGGGCCTTAACAGATATCTTTGCAGCATCCTTAAACACGGGTGAGGTCCCAGAGGACTGGAGAATTGCTAATGTTGTTCCCTTGTTTAAGAAGGGTAGCAGGGATAATCCAGGTAATTATAGACCGGTGAGCCTGACGTCAGTGGTAGGGAAGCTGCTGGAGAAGATACTGAGAGATCGGATCTATTCCCATTTGGAAGGAAATGGGCTTATCAGTGATAGGCAACATGGTTTTGTGCAGGGAAGGTCATCTCTTACCAACTTAATAGAATTCTTTGAGGAAGTGACAAAGTTGATTGATGAGGGAAGGGCTGTAGATGTCATATACATGGACTTCAGTAAGGCGTTTGATAAGGTTCCCCATGGTAGGCTGATGGAGAAAGTGAAGGCGCATGGGGTCCAAGGTGTACTAGCTAGATGGATAAAGAACTGGCTGGGCAACAGGAGACAGAGAGGCAGTGGAAGGGAGTTTCTCAAAATGGAGACGTGTGACCAGTGGTGTTCCACAGGGATCCGTGCTGGGACCACTGTTGTTTGTGATATACATAAATGATTTGGAGGAAAGTATAGGTGGTCTGATTAGCAAGTTTGCAGGTGACACTAAGATTGGTGGAGTAGCAGATACTGAAGGGGACTGTCAGAGAATACAGCAGAATATAGATAGACTGGAGAGTTGGGCAGAGAAATGGCAGATGGAGTTCAATCAGGGCAAATGCGAGGTGATGCATTTTGGAAGATCCAATTCAAGAGTGAACTATACAGTAAATGGAAAAGTCCTGGGGAAAATTGATGTACAGAGAGATTTGGGTGTTCAGGTCCATTGTTCCCTGAAGGTGGCAACGCAGGTCAATAGAGTGGTCAAGAAGGCATACGGCATGCTTTCCTTCATCGGGCGGGGCATTGAGTACAAGAGTTGGCAGGTCATGTTACAGTTGTATAGGACTTTGGTTTGGCCACATTTGGAATACTGCGTGCAGTTCTGGTCGCCACATTATCAAAAGGATGTGGATGCTTTGGAGAGGGTGCAGAGGAGGTTCACCAGGATGTTGCCTGGTATGGAGGGCGCTAGCTATGAAGAGAGGTTGAGTAGATTAGGATTATTTTCATTAGAAAGATGGAGGTTGAGGGGGAACCTGATTGAGGTGTACAAAATCATGAGAGGTATAGACAGGGTGGATAGCAAGAAGCTTTTTCCCAGAGTGGGGGATTCAATTACAAGGGGACACGAGTTCAAAGTGAAAGGGGAAAAGTTTAGGGGGGATATGCGTGGAAAGTTCTTTACGCAGAGGGTGGTGGGTGCCTGGAACGCGTTGCCAGCGGAGGTGGTAGACGCGGGCACGATAGCGTCTTTTAAGATGTATCTAGACAGATACATGAATGGGCAGGAAGTAAAGAGATACAGACCCTTAGAAAATAGGCGACAGGTTTAGATAGAGGATTTGGATCGGCGTAGGCTTGGAGGGCCGAAGGGCCTGTTCCTGTGCTGTAATTTTCTTTGTTCTTTGTTCTTACTCTTGTGCTATGTGTCTCTCCCAATTCTTTGTTGACTTTCTCTTTCCTCTCTAACGTTACCTCCTGGTTACCATCCCCCTGCCAAGTTAGTTTAAACCCTCTCCAATAGTACTAACAAACCACTGAACAACGACGTTGTGCAGGTCCCATCTCCTCTCGAACTGGTCCCAGTGTCCTAAATCTAAAGCTCTCCCTTCTGCAACATCATTCCAGCCATAGGCTCATCTGCTCTATCCTCCTATATATATACGAACATACCAATTAGGAGCAGGAGTCGGCCATTCGGCCCCTTAAGCCTGCTCCACGATTCAATAAGATCATGACTGATCTGTTTGTGGTTTGAATTCCACACTCCCATCTACCCCCGATAACCTTTGATTCCCTTCCCTATCTACCTCCACCTTAAAATTATTCAATGACCCCGCCTCCACCACCTTCTGTGGCAGAGAGTTCCAAAGTCAAATAACTGCCTGGGAAAAAATTTCTCCTCATCTCTGACCTAAAAGGGTGCCCCCTAGTTCTGGACTCCCCCACAAGGGGAAACATCCTTTCCACATCCACCTTGTCAAGACCGTTCAAGATCTTATAAACTTCAATCAAGTCTCCCCTCACTCTTCTAAACTCCAGTGAAAACAAGCCCAATCTGTCCAACCTTTCCTCATAAGACAATCCACTCATTCCAGGTATCAATCTAGTAAATCTCCTCTGAACCACCTCCAACACATTTACATCCTTCCTTAAATAAGGAGACCAAAACTGCACACAGTATTAGAGATGTGGTCTAACCAGTGCCCTGTATAACTGAAGCATAACATCCTTACTTTTATTTTCAATTCCTCTCGTAATAAAGGATAGCATTCCATTAGCCTTCTTTATTACTCTAACTACTCACCAATGTGTTGCATTGGGAGTAATCTGGAGATGACTACCCAAGAGGTCCTGCTTGCTAATATCGTTCCCAGCTCCCTAAAATCTGCCTGCAGGACCTCGTCCCTCTTTCTACCTATGTCGTTGCTATTGATATGACCATGATCTGCAACTGTTCATCCTGCCCGCTCAGGGTGCTCTGCAACCACTCAGTGACATCCTTGACCCTGGCACCAGGGAAGCAACACACCATCCTGGATTCACATCTGCGGTCGCAGAAATGCCTGTCTCTTCCCATCATGAAAGAATCCCCTATCGCTGTTGCTTTCCCAAGCTTCGTCATGCCCCCAGTACAGCTGAGCCAGCCATGGTGCCATGGACTTGGCTCTGGCTGCACTCCCCAGAGGAATCATCACGCTCACCAGTATTCAGAACTGAATACTGGTTGAAGAGTGAGATGCACTCATGGGTAGCTCTCAACCAGAGTGACTCCAGCCGCTGTATAAGCTCTGAAACCCAGAGTTCAAGCTACTCCAGCTGAAGTCATTTCCTACACATATGGTTGTCCAGGACACAAGAAGTGAGCTATCCTAACATGCCTCTAGGTACTAAAATATTAGAGGCATAGAAAATAGGAGCAGGAGTAGGCCATTCGGCCCTTCGAGCTGCTCGACCATTCATTATGATCATAGCTGATCATCCAACTCAGTAACCTGTTCCGGCTTTCCCCCCATATCCTTTGATCACTTTCACCCCAAGAGATATATCTAACTCCTTCTTGAAAACATACAATGTTTTGCTCTCTACTGCTTTCTGTGGTAGCGAATTCCACAGGCTCACCACTCTCTGGGTGAAGAAATTTCTCCTCATCTCAGTCCTGAAAGATTTACCCTCTATCCTTAGACTATGACCCCTGGTTCTGGACTCCCCCACCATCAGGAACATCCTTCCTGCATTTAAGAACAAAGAACAGTACAGCACAGGAACAGGCCATTCGGCCCTCCAAGCCTGCGCCGATCTTGATGCCTGCCTAAACTAAAACCTTCTGCACTTCCGGGGACCGTATCCCTCTATTCCCATCCTATTCATGTATTTGTCAAGATGCCTCTTCCACCACCTCCCCCGGCAACAAGTTCCAGGCACTCACCACCCTCTGTGTAAAGAACTTGCCTCGCACATCCCCTCTAAACTTTGCCCCTCTCACCTTAAACCTATGTCCCCTAGTAACTGACTCTTCCACCCTGGGAAAAAGCTTCTGACTATCCACTCTGTCCATGCCACTCATAACTTTGTAAACCTCTATCATGTCGCCCCTCCACCTCCGTCGTTCCAGTGAAAACAATCCGAGTTTATCCAACCTCTCCTCATAGCTAATGCCCTCCAGACCAGGCAACATCCTGGTAAACCTCTTCTGTACCCTCTCCAAAGCCTCCACGTCCTTCTGGTCGTGTGGCGACCAGAATTGCACGCAATATTCTAAGTGTGGCCTAACTAAAGTTCTGTACAGCTGCAGCATGACTTGCCAATTTTTATACTCTATGCCGCGACCGATGAAGGCAAGCATGCCGTATGCCTTCTTGACTACCTTATCCACCTGCGTTGCCACTTTCAGTGACCTGTGGACCTGTACGCCCAGATCTCTCTGCCTGTCAATACTCCTAAGGGTTCTGCCATTTACTGTATACTTCCCACCTGCATTAGACCTTCCAAAATGCATTACCTCACATTTGTCCAGATTAAACTCTATCTGCCATTTCTCCGCCCAAGTCATTTATACATAGTACAAACAGCAAAGGTCCCAGCACTGATCCCTGCGGAACAACACTGGTCACAGCCCTCCATTCAGAAAAGCACCCTTCCACTGCTACCCTCTGTCTTCTATGACTGAGCCAGTTCTGTATCCATCTTGCCAGCTCACCTCTGATCCCGTGTGACTTCACCTTTTGTACCAAAATTGTGAGGGGTCTGGATAGAGTGGAGGTGAAGGGTCTATTCACCGTAGCAGAGAGGTCAGTGACGAGGAGGCATATATTTAAAGTGATTGGTAGAAAAATTAGAGGGGAGATGAGGAAAAACTTTTTCGCCCAGAGGGTGGTGATGGTTTGGAACTCACTGCCTGAAAGGGTAGTTGAGACAGAGACCCTCAACTCATTCAAAAGGAGTCTGGATATGCACCTCAAGTGCCGTAATCTGCAGGGCTACGGACCAAATGTTTGAAAGTGGGATTAGAATATGTGGATCGTTTTTCAGCCAGCACAGACATGATGGGTGAAGTGGCCTCTTTCTGTACCTTAAACCTTCTAATGATTCTAATCAAATTAAATGTTTTGATGAAGTAACAAAGAAGGCTGATGAAGAGAATGCGGTGGATGTTGTTTATCTGGATTTTAAGAAAGCATTTGACAAAGTACCACATGAAAGGCTTGTTTACAAAATTGAGGCTCATGGAATAGGAGAGTCAGTGTCCAATTGGATAAAAAAAATTAGCTTAAGGACAGAGTCATAGTAATTAGTTGCATTTCAGACTGGAGGATGGTAGACAGTGGTGTTCCCCAAGGGTCAGTGCTTTGACCACTGCTTTTTTTGATATACATACATGACTTTGCACAGTAAAATTTCAGAAATTCCAATGATCCCAAACTTGGAGGTTGGTAAACAGTGAGGATGCTCTGAATCACCTGCAACAGGACATCGGTAGGCTAGCCGAATGGGCAGACAAGTGGCAGACAGAAGTTACTCCTGACAAATGTGGGGTGATAGATTTTAGCAGAAGTGATAGAGAGAGCAATATAGACTTAATGATACTGAAGAGGATGCAGAGGAGATTTACCAACATGATGCCAGGGATGGAGGATTTTAGTTACAAGGTAGGTTGGAGAAGCTGGGGTTGTTCTCCCTGGAGAAAAGGAGGTTGAGGGGAGATTTGGATGGGCACTTGAGGGAAATAAACTTGCAGGGCCATGGGGATAGAGTGGGAGAAGGCCACTGCTGGGATTGCTCTCCAGAGAGCTGCCATCGATGGGGTTGAATGGCTTCCTTCTGTACTGTTATGACTCTATGGCTGGAATTTTACACCGCCCCAAAGAGCAGGTTGGTGGCAGGGCCAGGTTGTTGAAGTTTCAGTAGGGGACTACTTTGGGAATAGTGATCACAATTCCATAAGCTTTAAAATACTCATGGACAAAGACGAGAGTGGTCCTAAAGGAAGAGTGCTAAATTGGGGGAAGGCCAACTATACCAAAATTCGGCAGGAGCTGGGAAATGTAGATTGGGAGCAGCTGTTTGAAGGTAAATCCACATGTGATATGTGGGAGGCTTTTAAAGAGAGGTTGATTAGCGTGCAGGAGAGACATGTTCCTGTGAAAATGAGGGATAGAAATGGCAAGATTAGGGAACCATGGATGACAGGTGAAATTGTGAGACTAGCGAAGAGGAAAAAGGAAGCATACATAAGGTCTAGGCGGCTGAAGAAAGACGAAGCTTTGAAAGAATATTGGGAATGTAGGACCAATCTGAAACGAGGAATTAAGAGGGTTAAAAGGGGTCATGAAATATCTTTAGCAAACAGGGTTAAGGAAAATCCCAAAGCCTTTTATTCATATATAAGGAGAAAGAGGGTAACTAGAGAAAGGATTGGCCCACTAAAGGACAAAGGAGGAATGTTATGCTTGGACTCAGAGAAAATGGGTGAGATTCTAAACGAGTACTTTGCATCGGTATTCACCGAGGAGAGGGACATGACGGATGTTGAGGTTAGGGATAGATGTTTGATTACTCTAGGTCAAGTCGGCATAAGGAGGGAGGAAGTGTTGGGTATTCTAAAGGGCATTAAGGTGGACAAGTCCCCAGGTCCGGATGGGATCTATCCCAGGTTACTGAGGGAAGCGAGAGAGGAAATAGCTGGGGCCTTAACAGATATCTTTGCAGCATCCTTAAACACGGGTGAGGTCCCGGAGGACTGGAGAATTGCTAATGTTGTCCCCTTGTTTAAGGAGGCTAGCAGGGATAATCCAGGTAATTATAGACCGGTGAGCCTGACGTCAGTGGTAGGGAAGCTGCTGGAGAAGATACTGAGGGATAGGATCTATTCCCATTTGGAAGAAAATGGGCTCATCAGTGATAGGCAACATGGTTTTGTGCAGGGAAGGTCATGTCTTACCAACTTAATAGAATTCTTTGAGGAAGTGACAAAGTTGATTGATGAGGGAAGGGCTGTCGATGTCATATACATGGACTTCAGTAAGGCGTTTGATAAGGTTCCCCATGGCAGGCTGATGGAGAAAGTGAAGGCGCTTGGGGTCCAAGGTGTACTAGCTAGATGGATAAAGAACTGGCTGGGCAACAGGAGACAGAGAGTAGCAGTAGAAGGGAGTTGCTCAAAATGGAGACGTGTGACCAGTGGTGTTCCACAGGGATCCGTGCTGGGACCACTGTTGTTTGTGATATACATTAATGATTTGGAGGAAAGTATAGGTGGACTGATTAGCAAGTTTGCAGACGACACTAAGATTGGTGGAGTAGCAGATAGTGAAGGGGACTGTCAGAGAATACAGCAGAATATAGATAGACTGGAGAGTTGGGCAGAGAAATGGCAGATGGAGTTCAATCAGGGCAAATGCGAGGTGATGCATTTTGGAAGATCCAATTCAAGAGTGAACTATACAGTAAATGGAAAAGTCCTGGGGAAAATTGATGTCCAGAGAGATTTGGGTGTTCAGGTCCATTGTTCCCTGAAGGTGGCAACGCAGGTAAATAGAGTGGTCAAGAAGGCATACGGCATGCTTTCCTTCATCGGACGGGTTGAGTACAAGAGTTGGCAGGTCATGTTACAGTTGTATAGGACTTTGGTTCGGCCACATTTGGAATACTGCGTGCAGTTCTGGTCGCCACATTACCAAAAGGATGTGGATGCTTTGGAGAGGGTGCAGAGGAGGTTCACCAGGATGTTGCCTGGTATGGAGGGCGCTAGCTATGAAGAGAGGTTGAGTAGATTAGGATTATTTTCATTAGAAAGACGGAGGTTGAGGGGGGACCTGATTGAGGTGTACAAAATCATGAGAGGTATAGACAGGTTGGATAGCAAGAGGCTTTTTCCCAGAGTGGGGGTTTCAATTACAAGAGGACACGAGTTCAAAGTGAAAGGGGAAAAGTTTAGGGTGGATATGCGTGGAAAGTTCTTTACGCAGAGGGTGGTGGGCACCTGGAACGCATTGCCAGCGGAGGTGTTAGATGCGGGCACGATGGAGTCTTTTAAGATGTATCTAGACAGATACATGAATGGGCAGGAAGAAAAGAGATACAGAACCTTAGAAAATAGGCGACAGGTTTAGAGAGAGGATCTGGATCGGCGCAGGCTTGGAGGGCCGAAGGGCCTGTTCCTGTGCTGTAATTATCTTTGTTCTTTGTTCTTTGTTTCTTTGGGTGTTGGGGGAGGGGTGTGGTGGTGGGGAGTAAAATGGAGTGGGAGGCTCGGGAAGTCCTTCCTGACCCGTTCCCACTTCTGCCGACATTTTACGCAGGGTGACAGTAGCTAAAACCGGCCCAACTGCCCCAAGTCAATCAAGGCCCTTAAGTGGCCAGTTAATGGCCATTTAAGGGCCTCTGCCCATCGCCACGGGAATTATACCATTGGCTGGTTGAGCAGCCCAGGCCTGAGAAAAGTCACTTGACAAAAGCAGGCCTGGGAGTGGAGTGGTTGTGCGGGTGCCCTCATGATGATCAGGCACCCTGTGCCCGATGGAGGGGTGCCCCAGCCCACCCCGCCCCCAACACTCCCCCCACCCCGCCCCCAACACTCCCCCCACCCCGTCCCCAACACTGCCCCCAACACGCCCCCCACCCCGCCCCCAACACTCCCCCCAACCCCCTTCCCAACACTCCCCCCATCCCCCATACCCCCCATCAACCACCCTTGCCTCACCTGGGCCCAACCGATCACCCCCGGCGAGCCCTCAAAAACTTACCTTTTCCCAGGGCCGACCCTCCTCTTGTTCTGAAGCTGGGTGTAGACCCAGCAATGGCCACCGCTCCCGGTGGTGTTGCTGGGACGAAGGGCTCCTGCCCTCTGATTGGCTGTCAGCTCCATGAGGCAGGACTTCCTGCCTCAATCAGGTGGAGGTCCTACCTCAGACCAGTTCAGGGCCTGGGGACCATTAAATGTGTTCTGGACCCCCAGGCCAGGGGGAGGTGGGATCACCACTGACTTTTCAGTTGGTGGACGGCTCCTGTCCAATGAAAGTAACATTCTGGCCTATGACTCCAGTGAGATGTGTTTAGCTCCAGAGCTCCCAGTCAGATTTCCTCCATGATTTGCTAATTCAAAAGTATCAGCTCGTTCTTGTGCGATTTGGCTGCACTGCTCCAAGTGAGCAAAGGAAGTTGGTGAAACTGTGACTCCTCCTGACCTGGAATTCTGCTATTAACTTCGGATCAGAATATTGGATCCCTCAGGATCAGTGGCAGGTGAAAGGTTTTCCGAGTTGGACAGGGCAGTATTGAGCTTGTGTGGCTGCTCTGTGTCTGGATGGAGGGACTGTGAGAAAACAGAAGACCCGCCACTGACTGGCTCGGGTGCATCATTCAGCTGGAGGAGCTGATCCCAGAATGAACCCGGTCAGCACCAGGACGTTGGGTGATGGTCCCTAAAAACAGTCGAGGCAGCCTTGTTAAAACAGCGGCGATAGAGGTTGCCAACTGAAGGGGCACCAGTCTCCCTGCCACAGTGATTGATTGTCATTTGATCAGGCAACACCTCCAGGTGCTCAGATCCGATTTTCCGGAATTCTGAGTCAGATTTGGCGAATCCTTGGAAACTTTCTCATGGACCGCCAGCAGCTGCAGAACCCCGGTTCAGAACCGCTGATGCAGATTGTGGAGGGAGAGAAAGTAGTTTGCACATGGCAAAGATTGAGAAAGTATGAGGTGGGATTGAGAGGTTCAGGGTGAGGGCAGGGACGTGTGTGTCAGAGAGTGGGGGGCGGATGAGTGTGTGTCACTGTGCAGGGTGGGTGTGTATCAGAGTATGCAGGGTGGGTGAGCGTGTGTCAGTGTGTGCAGGGTGAGCGTGTGTCAGTGTGTGCAGGGCGGGTGAGCGTGTGTCAGAGTGCAGGGCGGGTGAGCGTGTGTCAGTGTGTGCAGGGTGAGCGTGTGTCAGAGTGCAGGGCGGGTGAGCGTGTGTCAGAGTGCAGGGCAGGTGAGCGTGTGTCAGAGTGCAGGGCGGGTGAGCGTGTGTCAGAGTGCAGGGCGGGTGAGCGTGTGTCAGAGTGCAGGGCGGGTGAGCGTGTGTCAGAGTGCAGGGCAGGTGAGCGTGTGTCAGAGTGCAGGGCGGGTGAGCGTGTGTCAGTGTGTGCAGGGTGAGCGTGTGTCAGTGTGTGCAGGGCGGGTGAGCGTGTGTCAGAGTGCAGGGCGGGTGAGCGTGTGTCAGTGTGTGCAGGGTGAGCGTGTGTCAGTGTGTGCAGGGTGAGCGTGTGTCAGAGTGCAGGGCGGGTGAGCGTGTGTCAGAGTGCAGGGCGGGTGAGCGTGTGTCAGTGTGTGCAGGGCGGGTGAGCGTGTGTCAGTGTGTGCAGGGCGGGTGAGCGTGTGTCAGAGTGCAGGGTGAGCGTGTGTCAGCGTGCAAGGCGGGTGAGCGTGTGTCAGTGTGTTCAGGGCGGGCGAGCATGTGTCGGAGTGTGCGGGGCGAGCGTGTGTCAGAGTGCAAGGCGGGTGAGCGTGTGTCAGTGTGTGCAGGGTGAGCGTGTGTCAGTGTGTGCAGGGCGGGTGAGCGTGTGTCAGAGTGCAGGGCGGGTGAGCGTCTGTCAGCGTGTGTCAGAGTGTGCAGGGTGAGCGTGTGTCAGCGTGTGTCAGTGTGTTCAGGGCGGGCGAGCATGTGTCGGAGTGTGCGGGGCGAGCGTGTGTCAGAGTGCAAGGCGGGTGAGCGTGTGTCAGTGTGTGCAGGGTGAGCGTGTGTCAGTGTGTGCAGGGCGGGTGAGCGTGTGTCAGAGTGCAGGGCGGGTGAGCGTCTGTCAGCGTGTGTCAGTGTGTGCAGGGTGAGCGTGTGTCAGTGTGTTCAGGGCAGGCGAGCATGTGTCGGAGTGTGCGGGGCGAGCGTGTGTCAGAGTGCAAGGCGGGTGAGCGTGTGTCAGTGTGTGCAGGGTGAGCGTGTGTCAGTGTGTGCAGGGCGGGTGAGCGTGTGTCAGAGTGCAGGGCGGGTGAGCGTCTGTCAGCGTGTGTCAGTGTGTGCAGGGTGAGCGTGTGTCAGTGTGTTCAGGGCAGGCGAGCATGTGTCGGAGTGTGCGGGGCGAGCGTGTGTCAGTGTGTGCAGGGCGGGCGTGTGTCAGTGTGTGCAGGGCGGGCGTGTGTCAGTGTGTGCAGGGCGGGCGTGTGTCAGTGTGTGCAGGGCAGGCGTGTGTCAGTGTGTGCAGGGCGGGCATGTGTCAGTGTGTGCAGGGCGGGCGTGTGTCAGTATGTGCAGGGTGAGCGTGTGTCAGTGTTCATGGTGGGTGAGCGTGTGTCAGTGTGTGAAGGGTGAGCGTGTGTCAGTGTTCATGGTGGGTGAGCGTGTGTCAGAGTGTGCAGGATGAGCGTGTGTCAGAGTGCAAGGCGGGTGAGTGTGTGTCAGAGTGCAGGGCGGGTGAGCGTGTGTCAGAGTGCAGGGCGGGTGAGCGTGTGTCAGAGTGCAGGGCGGGTGAGCGTGTGTCAGTATGTGCAGGGCGAGCGTGTGTCAGTGTGTGCAGGGCGAGCGTGTGTCAGAGTGTGCAGGGCGAGCGTGTGTCAGAGTGTGCAGGGCGAGCGTGTGTCAGAGTGTGCAGGGCGAGCGTGTGTCAGAGTGTGCAGGGCGAGCGTGTGTCAGAGTGTGCAGGGCGAGCGTGTGTCAGAGTGTGCAGGGCGAGCGTGTGTCAGAGTGTGCAGGGCGAGCGTGTGTCAGAGTGTGCAGGGCGAGCGTGTGTCAGAGTGTGCAGGGCGAGCGTGTGTCAGAGTGTGCAGGGCGAGCGTGTGTCAGAGTGTGCAGGGCGAGCGTGTGTCAGAGTGTGCAGGGCGAGCGTGTGTCAGAGTGTGCAGGGCGAGCGTGTGTCAGAGTGTGCAGGGCGAGCGTGTGTCAGAGTGTGCAGGGCGAGCGTGTGTCAGAGTGTGCAGGGCGAGCGTGTGTCAGAGTGTGCAGGGCGAGCGTGTGTCAGAGTGTGCAGGGCGAGCGTGTGTCAGAGTGTGCAGGGCGAGCGTGTGTCAGTATGTGCAGGGCGAGCGTGTGTCAGAGTGCAGGGCGGGTGAGCGTGTGTCAGTGTGTGAAGGGTGAGCGTGTGTCAGTGTTCATGGTGGGTGAGCGTGTGTCAGTGTGCAGGGTGAGCGTGTGTCAGAGTGCAAGGCGGGTGAGCGTGTGTCAGTGTGTGCAGGGCGGGCGAGCGTGTGTCAGTGTTCATGGTGGGTGAGCGTGTGTCAGAGTGTGCAGAGTGTGCAGGGTGAGCGTGTGTCAGTGTGTGCAGGGTGAGCGTGTGTCAGTGTTCATGGTGGGTGAGCGTGTTTCAGTGTTCATGGTGGGTGAGCGTGTGTCAGAGTGTGCAGGGTGAGCGTGTGTCAGTGTGTGCAGGGTGAGCGTGTGTGCAGGGTGAGCGTGTGTCAGTGTGCAGGGCGAGCATGTGTCGGAGGGTGCACGGCGAGCGTGTGTCGGAGGGTGCAGGGCGAGCGTGTGTCGGAGGGTGCAGGGCGAGCGTGTGTTGGAGGGTGCAGGGCGAGCGTGTGTCGGAGGGTGCAGGGCGGGCGTGTGTCAGTATGTGCAGGGTGAGCGTGTGTCAGTGTTCATGGTGGGTGAGCGTGTGTCAGTGTGTGAAGGGTGAGCGTGTGTCAGTGTTCATGGTGGGTGAGCGTGTGTCAGAGTGTGCAGGGTGAGCGTGTGTCAGAGTGCAGGGCGGGTGAGTGTGTGTCAGAGTGCAGGGCGGGTGAGTGTGTGTCAGAGTGCAGGGCGGGTGAGCGTGTGTCAGAGTGCAGGGCGGGTGAGCGTGTGTCAGTGTGTGCAGGGCGAGCGTGTGTCAGAGTGTGCAGGGCGAGCGTGTGTCAGAGTGTGCAGGGCGAGCGTGTGTCAGAGTGTGCAGGGCGAGCGTGTGTCAGAGTGTGCAGGGCGAGCGTGTGTCAGAGTGTGCAGGGCGAGCGTGTGTCAGAGTGCAGGGCGGGTGAGCGTGTGTCAGTGTGTGAAGGGTGAGCGTGTGTCAGTGTGTGAAGGGTGAGCGTGTGTCAGTGTTCATGGTGGGTGAGCGTGTGTCAGTGTGCAGGGTGAGCGTGTGTCAGAGTGCAAGGCGGGTGAGCGTGTGTCAGTGTGTGCAGGGCGGGCGAGCGTGTGTCAGTGTTCATGGTGGGTGAGCGTGTGTCAGAGTGTGCAGGGTGAGCGTGTGTCAGTGTGTGCAGGGTGAGCGTGTGTCAGTGTTCATGGTGGGTGAGCGTGTGTCAGTGTTCATGGTGGGTGAGCGTGTGTCAGTGTGTGCAGGGTGAGCGTGTGTCAGTGTGCAGGGTGAGCGTGTGTCGGAGGGTGCAGGGCGAGCGTGTGTCGGAGGGTGCAGGGCGAGCGTGTGTCGGAGGGTGCAGGGCGAGCGTGTGTCGGAGGGTGCAGGGCGAGCGTGTGTCGGAGGGTGCAGGGCGAGCGTGTGTCGGAGGGTGCAGGGCGAGCGTGTGTCGGAGGGTGCAGGGCGAGCGTGTGTCGGAGGGTGCAGGGTGAGCGTGTGTCAGTATGCAGGGCGAGCGTGTGTCGGAGGGTGCAGGGCGAGCGTGTGTCGGAGGGTGCAGGGCGAGCGTGTGTCGGAGGGTGCAGGGCGAGCGTGTGTCGGAGGGTGCAGGGCGGGCGAGCGTGTGTCAGTGTTCATGGTGGGTGAGCGTGTGTCAGTGTTCATGGTGGGTGAGCGTGTGTCAGAGTGTGCAGGGTGAGCGTGTGTCAGTGTGTGCAGGGTGAGCGTGTGTCAGTGTGCAGGGTGAGCGTGTGTCAGTGTGCAGGGCGAGCGTGTGTCAGTGTGCAGGGCGAGCGTGTGTCGGAGGGTGCAGGGCGAGCGTGTGTCGGAGGGTGCAGGGCGAGCGTGTGTCGGAGGGTGCAGGGCGAGCGTGTGTCGGAGGGTGCAGGGCGAGCGTGTGTCGGAGGGTGCAGGGCGAGCGTGTGTCGGAGGGTGCAGGGCGAGCGTGTGTCGGAGGGTGCAGGGCGAGCGTGTGTCGGAGGGTGCAGGGCGAGTGTGTGTCGGAGGGTGCAGGGCGAGCGTGTGTCGGAGTGCAAGGCGGGTGAGCGTGTGTCAGTGTGTGCAGGGCGGGCGAGCGTGTGTCAGTGTTCATGGTGGGTGAGCGTGTGTCAGTGTTCATAGTGGGTGAGCGTGTGTCAGTGTTCATAGTGGGTGAGCGTGTGTCAGTGTGTGCAGGGTGAGCGTGTGTCAGTGTGTGCAGGGTGAGCGTGTGTCAGTGTGTGCAGGGCGAGCGTGTGTCAGAGTGTGCAGGGTGAGCGTGTGTCAGAGTGTGCAGGGTGAGCGTGTGTCAGTGTGTGCAGGGTGAGCGTGTGTCAGTGTGTGCAGGGTGAGCGTGTGTCAGAGTGTGCAGGGTGAGCGTGTGTCAGAGTGTGCAGGGTGAGCGTGTGTCAGAGTGTGCAGGGTGAGCGTGTGTCAGTGTGTGCAGGGTGAGCGTGTGTCAGTGTTCATGGTGGGTGAGCGTGTGTCAGTGTTCATGGTGGGTGAGCGTGTGTCAGTGTTCATAGTGGGTGAGCGTGTGTCAGAGTGTGCAGGGTGAGCGTGTGTCAGAGTGTGCAGGGTGAGCGTGTGTCAGAGTGTGCAGGGTGAGCGTGTGTCAGAGTGTGCAGGGTGAGCGTGTGTCAGTGTGTGCAGGGTGAGCGTGTGTCAGTGTGTGCAGGGTGAGCGTGTGTCAGTGTGTGCAGGGCGGGCGAGCGTGTGTCAGTGTTCATGGTGGGTGAGCGTGTGTCAGTGTTCATGGTGGGTGAGCGTGTGTCAGTGTGTGCAGGGTGAGCGTGTGTCAGTGTGTGCAGGGCGAGCGTGTGTCAGTGTTCATGGTGGGTGAGCGTGTGTCAGTGTTCATGGTGGGTGAGCGTGTGTCAGAGTGTGCAGGGTGAGCGTGTGTCAGAGTGTGCAGGGTGAGCGTGTGTCAGAGTGTGCAGGGTGAGCGTGTGTCAGAGTGTGCAGGGTGAGCGTGTGTCAGTGTGAGCAGGGTGAGCGTGTGTCAGTGTTCATGGTGGGTGAGCGTGTGTCAGAGTGTGCAGGGTGAGCGTGTGTCAGTGTGTGCAGGGTGAGCGTGTGTGCAGGGTGAGCGTGTGTCAGTGTGCAGGGCGAGCATGTGTCGGAGGGTGCACGGCGAGCGTGTGTCGGAGGGTGCAGGGCGAGCGTGTGTCGGAGGGTGCAGGGCGAGCGTGTGTCGGAGGGTGCAGGGCGAGCGTGTGTCGGAGGGTGCAGGGCGAGCGTGTGTCGGAGGGTGCAGGGCGAGCGTGTGTCGGAGGGTGCAGGGCGAGCGTGTGTCGGAGGGTGCAGGGTGAGCGTGTGTCAGAGTGCAGGGTGAGCGTGTGTCAGCGTGTGTCAGTGTGTTCAGGGCGGGCGAGCATGTGTCGGAGTGTGCGGGGCGAGCGTGTGTCAGAGTGCAAGGCGGGTGAGCGTGTGTCAGTGTGTGCAGGGTGAGCGTGTGTCAGTGTGTGCAGGGCGGGTGAGCGTGTGTCAGAGTGCAGGGCGGGTGAGCGTCTGTCAGCGTGTGTCAGAGTGTGCAGGGTGAGCGTGTGTCAGCGTGTGTCAGTGTGTTCAGGGCGGGCGAGCATGTGTCGGAGTGTGCGGGGCGAGCGTGTGTCAGAGTGCAAGGCGGGTGAGCGTGTGTCAGTGTGTGCAGGGTGAGCGTGTGTCAGTGTGTGCAGGGCGGGTGAGCGTGTGTCAGAGTGCAGGGCGGGTGAGCGTCTGTCAGCGTGTGTCAGTGTGTGCAGGGTGAGCGTGTGTCAGTGTGTTCAGGGCAGGCGAGCATGTGTCGGAGTGTGCGGGGCGAGCGTGTGTCAGAGTGCAAGGCGGGTGAGCGTGTGTCAGTGTGTGCAGGGTGAGCGTGTGTCAGTGTGTGCAGGGCGGGTGAGCGTGTGTCAGAGTGCAGGGCGGGTGAGCGTCTGTCAGCGTGTGTCAGTGTGTGCAGGGTGAGCGTGTGTCAGTGTGTTCAGGGCAGGCGAGCATGTGTCGGAGTGTGCGGGGCGAGCGTGTGTCAGTGTGTGCAGGGCGGGCGTGTGTCAGTGTGTGCAGGGCGGGCGTGTGTCAGTGTGTGCAGGGCGGGCGTGTGTCAGTGTGTGCAGGGCGGGCGTGTGTCAGTGTGTGCAGGGCGGGCATGTGTCAGTGTGTGCAGGGCGGGCGTGTGTCAGTATGTGCAGGGTGAGCGTGTGTCAGTGTTCATGGTGGGTGAGCGTGTGTCAGTGTGTGAAGGGTGAGCGTGTGTCAGTGTTCATGGTGGGTGAGCGTGTGTCAGAGTGTGCAGGATGAGCGTGTGTCAGAGTGCAAGGCGGGTGAGTGTGTGTCAGAGTGCAGGGCGGGTGAGTGTGTGTCAGAGTGCAGGGCGGGTGAGCGTGTGTCAGAGTGCAGGGCGGGTGAGCGTGTGTCAGAGTGCAGGGCGGGTGAGCGTGTGTCAGTATGTGCAGGGCGAGCGTGTGTCAGTGTGTGCAGGGCGAGCGTGTGTCAGAGTGTGCAGGGCGAGCGTGTGTCAGAGTGTGCAGGGCGAGCGTGTGTCAGAGTGTGCAGGGCGAGCGTGTGTCAGAGTGTGCAGGGCGAGCGTGTGTCAGAGTGTGCAGGGCGAGCGTGTGTCAGAGTGTGCAGGGCGAGCGTGTGTCAGAGTGTGCAGGGCGAGCGTGTGTCAGAGTGTGCAGGGCGAGCGTGTGTCAGAGTGTGCAGGGCGAGCGTGTGTCAGAGTGTGCAGGGCGAGCGTGTGTCAGTATGTGCAGGGCGAGCGTGTGTCAGAGTGCAGGGCGGGTGAGCGTGTGTCAGTGTGTGAAGGGTGAGCGTGTGTCAGTGTTCATGGTGGGTGAGCGTGTGTCAGTGTGCAGGGTGAGCGTGTGTCAGAGTGCAAGGCGGGTGAGCGTGTGTCAGTGTGTGCAGGGCGGGCGAGCGTGTGTCAGTGTTCATGGTGGGTGAGCGTGTGTCAGAGTGTGCAGGGTGAGCGTGTGTCAGTGTTCATGGTGGGTGAGCGTGTTTCAGTGTTCATGGTGGGTGAGCGTGTGTCAGAGTGTGCAGGGTGAGCGTGTGTCAGTGTGTGCAGGGTGAGCGTGTGTGCAGGGTGAGCGTGTGTCAGTGTGCAGGGCGAGCGTGTGTCGGAGGGTGCACGGCGAGCGTGTGTCGGAGGGTGCAGGGCGAGCGTGTGTCGGAGGGTGCAGGGCGAGCGTGTGTTGGAGGGTGCAGGGCGAGCGTGTGTCGGAGGGTGCAGGGCGGGCGTGTGTCAGTATGTGCAGGGTGAGCGTGTGTCAGTGTTCATGGTGGGTGAGCGTGTGTCAGTGTGTGAAGGGTGAGCGTGTGTCAGTGTTCATGGTGGGTGAGCGTGTGTCAGAGTGTGCAGGGTGAGCGTGTGTCAGAGTGCAAGGCGGGTGAGTGTGTGTCAGAGTGCAGGGCGGGTGAGTGTGTGTCAGAGTGCAGGGCGGGTGAGCGTGTGTCAGAGTGCAGGGCGGGTGAGCGTGTGTCAGTATGTGCAGGGCGAGCGTGTGTCAGAGTGTGCAGGGCGAGCGTGTGTCAGAGTGTGCAGGGCGAGCGTGTGTCAGAGTGTGCAGGGCGAGCGTGTGTCAGAGTGTGCAGGGCGAGCGTGTGTCAGAGTGTGCAGGGCGAGCGTGTGTCAGAGTGCAGGGCGGGTGAGCGTGTGTCAGTGTGTGAAGGGTGAGCGTGTGTCAGTGTGTGAAGGGTGAGCGTGTGTCAGTGTTCATGGTGGGTGAGCGTGTGTCAGTGTGCAGGGTGAGCGTGTGTCAGAGTGCAAGGCGGGTGAGCGTGTGTCAGTGTGTGCAGGGCGGGCGAGCGTGTGTCAGTGTTCATGGTGGGTGAGCGTGTGTCAGAGTGTGCAGGGTGAGCGTGTGTCAGTGTGTGCAGGGTGAGCGTGTGTCAGTGTTCATGGTGGGTGAGCGTGTGTCAGTGTTCATGGTGGGTGAGCGTGTGTCAGTGTGTGCAGGGTGAGCGTGTGTGCAGGGTGAGCGTGTGTCAGTGTGCAGGGCGAGCGTGTGTCGGAGGGTGCAGGGCGAGCGTGTGTCGGAGGGTGCAGGGCGAGCGTGTGTCGGAGGGTGCAGGGTGAGCGTGTGTCAGTATGCAGGGCGAGCGTGTGTCGGAGGGTGCAGGGCGAGCGTGTGTCGGAGGGTGCAGGGCGAGCGTGTGTCGGAGGGTGCAGGGCGAGCGTGTGTCGGAGGGTGCAGGGCGGGTGAGCGTGTGTCAGTGTGTGCAGGGCGGGCGAGCGTGTGTCAGTGTTCATGGTGGGTGAGCGTGTGTCAGTGTTCATGGTGGGTGAGCGTGTGTCAGAGTGTGCAGGGTGAGCGTGTGTCAGTGTGTGCAGGGTGAGCGTGTGTCAGTGTGCAGGGCGAGCGTGTGTCAGTGTGCAGGGCGAGCGTGTGTCAGTGTGCAGGGCGAGCGTGTGTCGGAGGGTGCAGGGCGAGCGTGTGTCGGAGGGTGCAGGGCGAGCGTGTGTCGGAGGGTGCAGGGCGAGCGTGTGTCGGAGGGTGCAGGGCGAGCGTGTGTCGGAGGGTGCAGGGCGAGCGTGTGTCGGAGTGCAGGGCGGGCGAGCGTGTGTCAGTGTTCATGGTGGGTGAGCGTGTGTCAGTGTTCATAGTGGGTGAGCGTGTGTCAGTGTGTGCAGGGTGAGCGTGTGTCAGTGTGTGCAGGGTGAGCGTGTGTCAGTGTGTGCAGGGCGAGCGTGTGTCAGTGTTCATGGTGGGTGAGCGTGTGTCAGTGTTCATGGTGGGTGAGCGTGTGTCAGAGTGTGCAGGGTGAGCGTGTGTCAGAGTGTGCAGGGTGAGCGTGTGTCAGAGTGTGCAGGGTGAGCGTGTGTCAGAGTGTGCAGGGTGAGCGTGTGTCAGTGTGTGCAGGGTGAGCGTGTGTCAGTGTTCATGGTGGGTGAGCGTGTGTCAGTGTTCATGGTGGGTGAGCGTGTGTCAGAGTGTGCAGGGTGAGCGTGTGTCAGAGTGTGCAGGGTGAGCGTGTGTCAGAGTGTGCAGGGTGAGCGTGTGTCAGTGTGTGCAGGGTGAGCGTGTGTCAGTGTGTGCAGGGTGAGCGTGTGTCAGTGTGTGCAGGGCGGGCGAGCGTGTGTCAGTGTTCATGGTGGGTGAGCGTGTGTCAGTGTTCATGGTGGGTGAGCGTGTGTCAGTGTGTGCAGGGTGAGCGTGTGTCAGTGTGTGCAGGGCGAGCGTGTGTCAGTGTTCATGGTGGGTGAGCGTGTGTCAGTGTTCATGGTGGGTGAGCGTGTGTCAGAGTGTGCAGGGTGAGCGTGTGTCAGAGTGTGCAGGGTGAGCGTGTGTCAGAGTGTGCAGGGTGAGCGTGTGTCAGAGTGTGCAGGGTGAGCGTGTGTCAGTGTGAGCAGGGTGAGCGTGTGTCAGTGTTCATGGTGGGTGAGCGTGTGTCAGTGTTCATGGTGGGTGAGCGTGTGTCAGAGTGTGCAGGGTGAGCGTGTGTCAGTGTGTGCAGGGTGAGCGTGTGTGCAGGGTGAGCGTGTGTCAGTGTGCAGGGCGAGCATGTGTCGGAGGGTGCACGGCGAGCGTGTGTCGGAGGGTGCAGGGCGAGCGTGTGTCGGAGGGTGCAGGGCGAGCGTGTGTCGGAGGGTGCAGGGCGAGCGTGTGTCGGAGGGTGCAGGGCGAGCGTGTGTCGGAGGGTGCAGGGTGCAAGACATACTGAGAGGGCAATGGATCATGCTTCACCTGCTGTCTTAAGCCAGAGCTTCAATGCCTCCATAAATCCTGTCCCTTTTCCAACCCCCAGGAAAATCCTCACCGTGTAACGTGGGCTCGGAGACGCTGCAGCACCATTAGTCAAAGTCTCTTCCAGTCCTGTCACCAAGAGGTTTTCTATCAGCCTTTCTATGAGTGGTGTGTCTTCGATGCTTGTGGGTGAGTAAAAGATTCAGCGGATGGATTGTAGCGAATGTCCCTGGAGCCACTCAGTTCCCCGGAGTATCTGATCCCGGGACACTCTCTCAGTTCCCAGGAGTGTCTGATCCCGGGACACTCTCTCAGTTCCCGGGAGTGTCTGATCCCGGGACACTCTCTCAGTTCCCAGGAGTGTCTGATCCCGGGACACTCTCTCAGTTCCCGGGAGTGTCTGATCCCGGGACACTCTCTCAGTTCCCGGGAGACTCTCAGTTCCCGGGAATGTCTGATCCCGGAAGACTCCCTCAGTTCCCGGCAGTGTCTGATCCCGGAGACTCTCAGTTCCCGGGAGTGTCTGATCCCGGAGACTCTCTCAGTTCCCGGGAGTGTCTGATCCCGGAGACTCCCTCAGTTCCCGGGAGTGTCTGATCCCGGAGACTCTCAGTTCCCGGGAGTATCTGATCCCGGGACACACTCTCAGTTCCCGGGAGTATCTGATCCCGGGACACACTCTCAGTTCCTGGGAGTGTCTGATCCCGGGACACTCTCTCAGTTCCTGGGAGTGTCTGATCCCGGGACACTCTCTCAGTTCCCGGGAGACTCTCAGTTCCCGGGAATGTCTGATCCCGGAAGACTCCCTCAGTTCCCGGGAGTGTCTGATCCCGGAGACTCTCAGTTCCCGGGAGTGTCTGATCCTAGGAGACTCTCTCAGTTCCCGGGACTGATGGAAATGGATAATGTGATGTTGTTTTTTCTCACTATGGGAAATGTTCCCTCCTGTTTGAGCAGCCACTTGCTGCCCGATGTTTAATGTAAATGGAAGGTTGATGTTGGGATCTGACTGTTCTTATCTGGTTGTTTTCAGCTGTGACACAGGAGGGGACTGTGAGTGCCTGTGTACTGCCATTGCTGCCTATGCTGAAGAATGTAACAAGAGGGGAGTCTACATCCGCTGGCGATCACAGGACCTCTGCCGTATGTACCCAGGGCAGTTTCACAAATCTGGCATGGTATGGATAGATATGTTGGGGTGACAGTTGGAAGCTGTGTAGAAACGCCGTAGCAGGAGGAGGGCAGTCAGCCCCTTCGATTCCATCACACCATGGCTGGTCTCTACTTCAACATTGATCTATCTTTGTGCAGTTTTCCTCAATCCCCTGACCCAACAAAAATCTATCGATCACAATCTTGAACAGAATCACAGAATAATACAATGTAGAATAGGCCCTTCGGCCCATCGAGTCTGCACCAATGCATTAAAGACACCTGACCTGTCTACCTAATCCCATTTGCCAGCACTTGGCCCAGAGCCTTGAAAGTTAGGACGTGCCAAGTGCTCATCCAGGTACTTTTTAAAGGATGTGAGGCAGCCCGCCTTTACCACCCTCCCAGGCAGGGCATTCCAGACCGTCACCACCCTCTGGGTAAAATAGTTCTTCCTCAAATCCCCCTTAACCTCCCGCCCCTCACCTTAAACTTGTGACCCCTCGTAACTGACCCTTCAACTAAGGGGAACAGCTGCTCCCTATCCACCCTGTCCATGCCCCTCATAATCTTGTACACCTCGATCAGGTCACCCCTCAGTCTTCTCTGCTCCAGTGGAAACAACCCAAGCCTATCCAACCTCTCTTCATAGCTTAAATGTTCCATCCCAGGCAACATCCTGGTAAATCGCCTCTGCACCCCCTCCAGTGCAATCACATCCTTCCTATAATGTGGCGACCAGAATTGCACACAGTACTCCAGCTGTGGCTTTACCAAAGTTCTGTACAACTCCAACATGACCTCCCTGCTTTTGTAATCTATGCCTCGATTGATAAAGGCAAGTGTCCCATATGCCTTTTTCACCACCCTATTAACCTGCCCTTCTGCCTTCAGAGATCTATGGACAAACACGCCAAGGTCCCTTTGTTCCTCGGAACTTCCCAGTGTCAGGTCTTTCATTGAATACTTCCGTGTCACATTACTCCTTCCAAAGTGTATCACCTCACATTTTTCAGGGTTAAATTCCATCTGCCACTTTTCTGCCCAATGATCCCATTGATCTGCAGAATCCAGAACCTTTGGGGGAGCGATTTCCAGATTTTCACTCCCCTTCCTGACATCACCCCTGAATGACCTGGCTCTAATTTTAAGGTGTTGCCCCCTTGATCTGGACTCTCCCCACCAGAAGAAATAGTTTCTCACTATCTACCCTAACAACTGCTTTAATCATCTTAAACACTTTGCTATTACTGAGACTTGGTTGAGGGAAGGGCATGATTGGCAACTAAATATCCCAGGATATCGATGCTTCAGGCGGGATAGAGAGGGAGGTAAAAGGGGTGGAGGAGTTGCATTACTGGTCAAAGAGGATATCACAGCTGTGCTGAAGGAGGGCACTATGGAGGACACGAGCTGTGAGGCAATATGGACAGAACTCAGAAATAGGAAGGGTGCGGTAACAATGTTGGGGCTGTACTACAGGCCTCCCAACAGCGAGCGTGAGATAGAGGTACAAATATGTAAACAGATTATGGAAAGATGTAGGAGCAACAGGGTGGTGGTGGTGATAGGAGATTTTAATTTTCCCAACATTGACTGGGATTCGCTTAGTGTTAGAGGTCCAGATGGAGCAGAATTTGTAAGGAGCATCCAGGAGGGTTTTCTAGAGCAGTATGTAAATAGTCCAACTCGGGAAGGGGCCATACTGGACCTGGTGTTGGGGAATGAGCCCGGCCAGGTTGTTGAAGTTTCAGTCGGGGACTACTTTGGGAATAGTGATCACAATTCCGTAAGCTTTAAAATACTCATGGACAAAGACGAGAGTGGGCCGAAAGGAAGAGTGCTAAATTGGGGGAAGGCCAACTATACCAAAATTCGGCAGGAGCTGGGAAATGTAGATTGGGAGCAGCTGTTTGAAGGTAAATCCACATGTGATATGTGGGAGGCTTTTAAAGAGAGGTTGATTAGCGTGCAGGAGAGACATGTTCCTGTGAAAATGAGGGATAGAAATGGCAAGATTAGGGAACCATGGATGACAGGTGAAATTGTGAGACTAGCTAAGAGGAAAAATGAAGCATACATAAGGTCTAGGCAGCTGATGAAAGACGAAGCTTTGAAAGAATATCGGGAATGTAGGACCAATCTGAAACGAGGAATTAAGAGGGCTAAAAGGGGTCATGAAATATCTTTAGCAAACAGGGTTAAGGAAAATCCCAAAGCCTTTTATTCATATATAAGGAGAAAGAGGGTAACTAGAGAAAGGATTGGCCCACTAAAGGACAAAGGAGGAAAGTTATGCTTGGACTCAGAGAAAATGGGTGAGATTCTAAACGAGTACTTTGCATCGGTATTCACCGAGGAGAGGGACATGACGGATGTTGAGGTTAGGGATAGATGTTTGATTACTCTCAGTCAAGTCGGCATAAGGAGGGAGGAAGTGTTGGGTATTCTAAAGGGCATTAAGGTGGACAAGTCCCCAGGTCCGGATGGGATCTATCCCAGGTTACTGAGGGAAGCAAGAGAGGAAATAGCTGGGGCCTTAACAGATATCTTTGCAGCATCCTTAAACACGGGTGAGGTCCCGGAGGACTGGAGAATTGCTAATGTTGTCCCCTTGTTTAAGAAGGGGAGCAGGGATAATCCAGGTAATTATAGACCGGTGAGCCTGACGTCAGTGGTAGGGAAGCTGCTGGAGAAGATACTGAGGGATAGGATCTATTCCCATTTGGAAGAAAATGGGCTCATCAGTGATAGGCAACATGGTTTTGTGCAGGGAAGGTCATGTCTTACCAACTTAATAGAATTCTTTGAGGAAGTGACAAAGTTGATTGATGAGGGAAGGGCTGTCGATGTCATATACATGGACTTCAGTAAGGCGTTTGATAAGGTTCCCCATGGCAGGCTGATGGAGAAAGTGAAGGCGCTTGGGGTCCAAGGTGTACTAGCTAGATGGATAAAGAACTGGCTGGGCAACAGGAGACAGAGAGTAGCAGTAGAAGGGAGTTTCTCTAAATGGAGACGTGTGACCAGTGGTGTTCCACAGGGATCCGTGCTGGGACCACTGTTGTTTGTGATATACATTAATGATTTGGAGGAAAGTATAGGTGGACTGATTAGCAAGTTTACAGACGACACTAAGATTGGTGGAGTGGCAGATAGTGAAGGGGACTGTCAGAGAATACAACAGAATATAGATAGATTGGAGAGTTGGGCAGAGAAATGGCAGATGGAGTTCAATCAGGGCAAATGTGAGGTGATGCATTTTGGAAGATCCAATTCAAGAGTGAACTATACAGTAAATGGAAAAGTCCTGGGGAAAATTAATGTCCAGAGAGATTTGGGTGTTCAGGTCCACTGTTCCCTGAAGGTGGCAACGCAGGTAAATAGAGTGGTCAAGAAGGCATACGGCATGCTTTCCTTCATCGGACGGGGCATTGAGTACAAGAGTTGGCAGGTCATGTTCCAGTTGTATAGGACTTTGGTTCGGCCACATTTGGAATACTGCGTGCAGTTCTGGTCGCCACATTATCAAAAGGATGTGGATGCTTTGGAGAGGGTGCAGAGGAGGTTCACCAGGATGTTGCCTGGTATGGAGGGCGCTAGCTATGAAGAGAGGTTGAGTAGATTAGGATTATTTTCATTAGAAAGACGGAGGTTGAGGGGGGACCTGATTGAGGTGTACAAAATCATGAGAGGTATAGACAGGGTGGATAGCAAGAGGCTTTTTCCCAGAGTGGGGGTTTCAATTACTAGAGGACACGAGTTCAAAGTGAAAGGGGAAAAGTTTAGGGGGGATATGCGTGGAAAGTTCTTTACGCAGAGGGTGGTGGGTGCCTGGAACGCATTGCCAGCGGAGGTGGTAGATGCGGGCACGATGGAGTCTTTTAAGATGTATCTAGACAGATACATGAATGGGCAGGAAGAAAAGAGATACAGAACCTTAGAAAATAGGCGACATGTTTAGAGAGAGGATCTGGATCGGCGCAGGCTTGGAGGGCCGAAGGGCCTGTTCCTGTGCTGTAATTATCTTTGTTCTTTGTTCTTTGTACTTCAATTAGCTCACCCCCAAATCTGCTATACTCAAGGGAACACAAGCCCAGTCTCTATTGTCCACTCACAATCTATCAATGTCACTTTGCAATGTTCTGCTCCCATCTACACAATTTACTCTGCCTCCGAACTTAGTGTCGTCTACAAACTCAGATAAAGAGCTCTCTATTGCTTCACCCAAGTTATTCACATAATCACAGAAACGTTACAGTGTAGAAGGAGGCAATTCGGCCCATCATGTCCGTACTGGCTCTCTGAAAGAGCAATTCCCTCAGTCCCATTCCCCACCTTCTCCCCGTAACCCTGCACATTCTTCCTTTTCATATAACTGTCTGATTCCCTTTTGAAGGCTTCAATGTTCGGCGGAGAGTTTCATCTGTTGACTTTTTTTTATTAAAATAAAACCACCCAGTTTGCCTCCACCACGTTCTCAGGCAGCGCATTCCAGACCTTAACCACTCGCTGTGTGAAAAAGTTTTTCCTCATGTCACTTTTGCTTCTTTACCAAATACTTTAAATCTGTGTCCTCTCGTTCTCGATCCTTTCACGAGTGGGACCAGTTTCTCTCTATCTACTCTGTCCAGACCCCTCATGATTTTGAATACTTCTATCAAATCACCTCTCAGCTTTCTCTTCTCCAAGGAGTCCTAACTGCTCCAATCTCTCTTCATAACCGAAGTTTAACTGGGATTTACCCTCTAGTAGGGTAAGTAGGGTTAAGAAAGTTTCTTCCAGTCTTAGGCAGGGATAAAGAGGCTTTACTGCTAAATAGCTGATTAGTCCAATCTGGTTGTTGCACTTTCAGCTTCAAGAACTATAAATACAGAGGTTTGGATGCAGCCTGAAAACATCTTTCCTCAAGTGTGGTGCCCAGAATTGGACTCAATACTCCAGCTTAGGCCGAATTTATACAAGTTCAACATAATTTCCTTGCTCTTGTACTCTATGTCCCTATTAATAAAGCCCAGGATACTGTATGCTTTATTAACTGCTCTCTCAACCTGTCCTGCCACCTTCAATGATTTATGCACATATACACCCAGGTCCCTCTGCTCCTGCATCCCCTTTAGAATTGTACCCTTTATTTTATATTGTCTCTTCATGTTCTTCCTACCGAAATGAATCACTTCACATTTCTCTGCATTGAACTTCATCTGCCACCTGTCTGCCCATTCCACCAACTTGTCTATGTCCTTTTGAAGTTCTCCATTATCCTCCTCACAGTTCACAATGCTTCCAAGTTTCATCTGCAAACTTTGAAATTGTGCCCTGTACACCAAACTCTAGGTCAGTAATATGTATCAGGAAAAGCAAGGATCCCAACACTGGGGAACTCCACTACAAACCTTCCTCCAGCCTGAAAAACATCCATTAACTACTACTCTTTGTTTCCTGTCCCTCAGCCAATTTCGTATCTATGTTGCTACCGTCCCTTTTATTCCATGAGCTATAACTTTGTTCACAAGTCTGTTGTGTGACACTGTATCAAACGCCTTTTGAGAGTCCATGTACACCACATCAACAGCATTGCCCTCATCAACCCTCTCTGTTACCTCCTCAAAAAACTCCAGCAAGTTAGTTAAACATGATTTTTGCCTTAAGAAATCCATGCTGGCTTTGTTTAATTAACCCACATTTGTCCATCTGACTATTAATTTTGACCCGCATTATTTTTTCTCGAAGTTACCCCACCACCAAAGTTAAACTGACCGGCCTGTAGTTGCTGGGCTTATCTTTACATCCTTTTCTAAACAAAGGTGTAATGTTTGCAATTCTCCAGTCCTCTGGCACCACCCCCGAGTCTAAGATAGACTGAAAAATTATGGTCAGTGCCTCTGCAATTTCTACCCTCACTTCCTTCAGTATCCTTGGATGCATCTCATCCGGTCCTGGTTTATTATTCACTTTAAGTACAGACAGTCTATCTAATACGTCCTCCTTATGAATTTTAAACCCCTCTAGTGTCTGAATTACCTCCTCTTTCACCATTGCCTGGGTTACATCTTCTTCCTTGGTAAAGACAGATGCAAAGTATTCATTTCATATCTTAGCGATGCCCTCTACCTCCATGTGTAAATCCCCTTTCTGGTCCCTAATTGGTCCCACTCCTCCTTTTACCACCCTTTAGCTGTTTATATGCCGAGAGAAAACTTTGGGATTTCCTTTAATGCTAGCTGCCAGTCTCTTTTCAATTTATTTGCCCCAGTTCCATTCTTACCCCATTGAAGTTGACCTTCCCCCAGTTAATTATTCTTACCCTGGATTGCTCTTTGTCCTTTTCCATAGTCAGCCCAAACCTTATGATACAATGATGACTATCCCTTAAATGCTCTCCTCCTGATACTTAATCCACTTGGCCCACCTCATTCTCAAGAACCAGGTCTAGCAGTGCCTCCTTTCTCACTGGACTAGAAACATACTGTTGTAGAACATTTTCCTGAACATACTCTAGGAACTCTTGCCCCTCACTGCCCTTTACACTACTATTATCCCAGTCTATGTTTGGATAATTGAAGTCCTCCTTTATAACTACCCTATAATTTTTGCACCTTTCTGTAATTTCCTTGCAAATTTGTTCCTCCATGTTCTTCCCACTAGCTGGTGTCCTATAGACAACACCGAGCAGTGTAACTGCACCTTTTTTGTTCCTTAGCTCTAACCAAATTGATTCAGTCCTTGACTCCTCTGGGACATCCATTTTCGCCAACACTGCAATGTTCTCCTTAATCAATACCGCCATCCCTCCCCCTTTTTTCCCTTTCCTGAACACCTTGTATCCAGAAATATTTAACACCCAGTCCTGCCCTTCTTTCATATAAAAGCAGAAAATGCTGGAAATACTCAGCAGGTCTGGCAGTATCTGTGGAGAGAGAAGCAGAGTTAACGTTTCAGATCTGAGACTCTGCTTCTCTCTCCACAAATGCTGCCAGACCTGCTGAGTATTTCCAGCAATTCTGGTTTTTATTTCAGATTTCCGGCATCTGCAGTATTTTGCTTTTATTTTAGTGTTTAATGCACTGCCTCTTCTCTTCCAGGAATGCCGACCTTGAAGAAGTTCTGCTCTTCTCTCTGTCAGGATTTCCATTTGTCTCTTGTACCTTGTTCAACTTAATTGCTTTCTATTTCACTCTGGCCCTTCTTTGAGCCAGCTCTCTGTTATAGCCACAACAGCATATTTCCACATGTCAATCTGTGCCTGTGCCTCACCAGTCTTATTAACCACACTCCGTACGTTCACATACATGCACATTAACCCTGATTTAGACTTTATTACTTTCTCCCTTACTCTGACCCCACCTAATAACTTACTATTCTCTACTCTAGTGCTATCTATCTCACCCAGTATTCTGTGCACCTTGGTATTTCTCTCTGATATTTCCTCCTGGTTCCCACACACCTGCCAAGTTAGTTTAAACCCTCCCCAAAAGCACCAGCAAATCACCCTGCAAGAAACACAGTCCTGGCTCTGTTCAGGTGCAACCCGTCCAGCCTGTCCAGGTCCCACCTTCTCCAGAACTGGTCCCAGTTTCCCAGGAATCCAAAACCCCCCCTCCGGCACCATCTTTCCAGCCACGTATTCGGTTGCTTTATCCTCCTATTTCTATACTCACTTGCACATGGCACAGGGAATAATCCGGAGATTACGACAATTGAGGTCAAAGAACAAAGAACAGTACAGCACAGGAACAGGCCCTTCGGCCCTCCAAGCCTGCGCCGATCTTGATGCCTGCCTAAACTGAAACCTTATTGACTTCCGGGGTCCGTATCCCTCTATTCCCATCCTATTCATGTATTTGTCAAGATGCCTCTTAAACGTCACTATCGTATCTGCTTCCACCACCTCCCCCGGCAGCAAATTCCAGGCACTCACCACCCTCTGTGTAAAGAACTTGCCTCACACATCCCCTCTAAAATTTGCCCCTCTCTCCTTAAACCTATGTCCCTTAGTAACTGACTCTTCCACCCTGGGAAAAAGCTTCTGACTATCCACTCTGTCCATGCCGCTCATAACTTTGTAAACCTCTATCATGTCGCCCCTCCACCTCCGTCGTTCCAGTGAAAACAATCCGAGTTTATCCAACCTCTCCTCATAGCTAATACCCTCCAGACCAGGCAACATCCTGGTAAACCTCTTCTGTACCCTCTCCAAAGCCTCCACGTCCTTCTGGTACTGTGGTGACCAGAATTGCATGCAATATTCTAAGTGTGGCCTAACTAAGGTTCTGTACAGCTGCAGCATGACTTGCCAATTTTTATACTCTACGCCCCGACCGATGAAGGCAAGCATGCCGTATGCCTTCTTGACTACCTTATCCACCTGCGTTGCCACTTTCAGTGACCTGTGGACCTGTACGCCCAGATCTCTCTGCCTGTCAATACTCCTAAGGGTTCTGCCATTTACTGTATACTTCCCACCTGCATTAGACCTTCCAAAATGCATTACCTCACATTTGTCCGGATTAAACTCCATCTACCATTTCGCCCCCCAAGTCTCCAACCGATCTATATCCTGCTGTATCCTCTGACAATCCTCATCACTATCCGCAACTCCACCAACCTTTGTGTCGTCTGCAAACTTACTAATCAGACCAGCTACATTTTCCTCCAAATCATTTATATATACTACAAACAGCAAAGGTCCCAGCACTGATCCCTGCGGAACACCACTAGTCACATCCCTCCATTCAGAAAAGCACCCTTCCACTGTTACCCTCTGTCTTCTATGACAAAGCCAGTTCTGTATCCATCTTGCCAGCTCACCTCTGATCCCGTGTGACTTCACCTTTTGTATCAGTCTGCCATGAGGGACCTTGTCAAAGGCTTTACTGAAGTCCATGTAGGCATGGACTTCAATCATCTTCGTCACTTCCTCAAAAAACTCAATCAAGTTAGTGAGACACGACCTCCGCTTCACAAAACCATGCTGTCTCTCGCTAATAAGTTCATTTGTTTCCAAATGGGAGTAAATCCTGTCCCGAAGAATCCTCTCTAATAATTTCCCTACCACTGATGTAAGGCTCACCAGCCTATAATTTCCTGGATTATCCTTGCTACCCTTCTTAAACAAAGGAACAACATTGGCTATTCTCCAGTCCTCTGGGATCTCACCTGTAGCCAATGAGGATGCAAAGATTTCTGTCAAGGCCCCAGAAACGCAAGCTCGAGGAACAGCATCTCATCTACCGATTAGGCACACTACAGCCTGCCAGACTGAACATTGAGTTCAATAATTTCTGAGCATGACAGCCCCCCATTTTACTTTCATTTTGAGTTTTTTTTTACATTTTTTACAATTTTTTTTTTGCATTTATTTCATTTCATCTTAGTTTGTTCAGTTTGCTTACCCACTGTTTTTTTTCATGTTTGCACTTGCTTTTGTTCAATATTCAGTGCATTAACACCTAATCTGTACTAATGCTTTGTCTTTCAACACACCATTAACATATTGTTTGCCTTTGCTCCGTGACGTTTTGGTCAGCTATGTGGCCTGGTCCAATCTACACCTTCTCCTTTGTTATCTCTTGCCCCACCCCCACCTCACTTGCTTATAACCTGTGACTTTTCTAATATTTGTCAGTTCTGAAGAAGGGTCACTGACCCGAAACGTTAACTCTGCTTCTCTTTCCACAGATGCTGCCAGACCTGCTGAGTGGTTCCAGCTTTTCTTGTTTTTATTTCAGATTTCCAGCATACGCAGTATTTTGCTTTTATTATCCCAGAAATTTCTTCCCTTGCCTCCCTCAGTATTCTGGGGTAGATCCCATCAGGCCCTGGGGACTTATCTATCTTAATGCTTTACAAGACTCCCAACACTTCCTCCTTTTTGATAACGACATGACCCAGACTATCTACACTCCCTTCCCTAGACTCATCATCTCCCAAGTCTTTCTCTTTGGTGAATACTGATGCTAAGTACATATTTAGTACCTCGCCCATTTCCTCTGGCTCCACGCATAGATTCCCTCCTCTGTCCTTGAGTGGGCCAACCCTTTCCCTGGTTACCCTCTTGCTCTTTATATACGTATAAAAAGCCTTGGGATTCTCCTTAATCCTGTTTGCCAATGACTTCTCATAACCCCTTTTAGCCCTCCTGACTCCTTGCTTAAGTTCCTTCCTACTGTCTTTATATTCCTCAAGGGATTCGTCTGTTCCTAGCCTTCCAGCCCTTACGAATGCTTCCTTTTTCTTTTTGACTAGGCTCACAATATCCCGCGTTATCCAAGGTTCCCGAAACTTGCCAAACTTATCCTTCTTCCTCACAGGAACATGCTGGTCCTGGATTCTAATCAACTGACGTTTGAAAGACTCCCACATGTCAGATGTTGATTTACCCTCAAACAGCCGCCCCCAATCTAAATTCTTCAGTTCCTGCCTAATATTGTTATAATTAGCCTTCCACCAATTTAGCACCTTCACCCGAGGACTACTCTTATCCTTATCCACAAGAACCTTAAAACTTATGGAATTATGGTCACTGTTCCCGAAATGCTCCCCTACTGAAACTTCGACCACCTGGCCGGGCTCATTCCCCAATACCAGGTCCAGAATGGCCCCATCCCTAGTTGGACTATCTACGTATAGTTTCAAGAAGCCCTCCTGGATGCTGCTTACAAATTCTGCCCCATCCAAACCCCCAGCACTAAGTGAGTCCCGGTCAATATAGGGGAAGTTAAAATCACCCACCACTACAACCCTTTTACCTTTACATCTTTCCAAAAACTGTCTATATATCTGCTCCTCTACCTCCCGCTGGCTATTGGGAGGCCTGTGGTAAACCCCCAACATCGTGACTGCACCCTTTCTATTCCTGAGCTCCACCCATATTGCCTCGCTGCATGACCCCTCCGAGGTGTCCTCCCGCAGTACAGCTGTGATATTCTCCTTAACCAGTAATGCAACTCCCCCACCCCTTTTACATCCCCCTCTATCCCGCCTGAAGCTTCTAAATCTTGGAACATTTAGCTGCCAATCCTGTCCTTTCCTCAACCAAGTCTCTGTAATAGCAACAACATAATAGTTCCAAGTACTAATCCAAGCTCGAAGTTCATCTGCCTTACCTGTTATACTTCTGGCATTGAAACAAATGCACTTCAGACCACCAGTCCCGCTGTGCTCAGCAACATCTCCCTGCCTGCTCTTCCTCTTAGTCTTACTGGCCTTATTTACTGGTTCCCCATCATTTATTTCACTTGTTGTCCTACTGCTCTGGTTCCCACCTCCCTGCCACACTAGTTTAAACCCTCCCGAGTGACACTCGCAAACCTCGCAGCCAGGATATTTGTGCCCCTCCAGTTTAGATGCAACCCGTCCTTCTTGTACAGGTCCCATCTGTCCCTGAAGAGATCCCAATGGTCCAGATATCTGAAACCCTCCCTTCTACACCAGCTGTTCAGCCACATGTTTAGCTGCACTATCTTCCTATTTCTAGCCTCACTGGCACATGGTACAGGGAGTAATCCCGAGATTACAACCCTATTATTAGGTCCTGCTTGCTAATTTCTTACCTAGCTCGGTAAACTCTTTCTGCAGAACCACATCCCTCTTTCTGCCTATGTTGTTGGTTCCGATGTGGACCACGACTGCTGGCTGTTCACCCTCCCCCTTCAGGATGCTCTGCAGTTGCTCAGTGACATCCTTGACCCTGGCACCAGGGAGGCAACACATCATCCTGGATTCATGTCTGCGGCCACAGAAACGCCTGTCTGTTCCCTGACTATTGAATCACCCATCACTATGTCTCTTTCAGTCTTCCCTGTACCGTCCTGTGCAGCTGAGCCACCCGTGGTACCATGGACTTGGCTGCACTCCCCAGGTGAAGCATCACTTTCCTCAGTATTCAGAACTGAATATCTGTTGGAGAGTGAGATGCACTCTGGGGTCTCCTGCACTCCCTGCCTGGTGGTCACCCATTCCCTCTCTCCCTGCATCCTCTTAAACAGCAGTGTGACCACATCTATAAATGTGCTGTCCATGAAGCTGCTCGCCTTGTGGATACACCCATGTCACCAGCTGCTGATCAAGTTCCGATACCTGAAATTCAAGCTGCTGCAACTGACAACACTTCCTGCACAAATGGTTATCCAGGACCTGAGAAGGAACCTGGAGCTCCCACATAACACAGGTTGAACACTGCAAAGGTTGAAACAGCTCTGACATTCCTCTATCTATCAGATAATGAACCTTGGTACCACAATTAAACACTGCTATGAATAAAGTCCTCATCAGAGAACTCCTCTTTGCTGACGATGCTGCTTTAACATCTCACACTGAAGAATGCCTGCAGAGTCTCATCGACAGGTTTGCGTCTGCCTGCAATGAATTTGGCCTAACCATCAGCCTCAAGAAAACGAACATCATGGGGCAGGATGTCAGAAATGCTCCATCCATCAATATTGGCGACCACGCCCTGGAAGTGGTTCAAGAGTTCACCTACCTAGGCTCAACTATCACCAGTAACCTGTCTCTAGATGCAGAAATCAACAAGCGCATGGGTAAGGCTTCCACTGCTATGTTCAGACTGGCCAAGAGAGTGTGGGAAAATGGCGCACTGACACGGAACACAAAAGTCCAAGTGTATCAGGCCTGTGTCCTCAGTACCTTGCTCTACGGCAGCGAGGCCTGGACAACGTATGCCAGCCAAGAGCGACGTCTCAATTCATTCCATCTTCGCTGCCTTCGGAGAATACTTGGCATCAGGTGGCAGGACTATATCTCCAACACAGAAGTCCTTGAAGCGGCCAACATCCCCAGCTTATACACACTACTGAGTCAGCGGCGCTTGAGATGGCTTGGCCATGTGAGCCGCATGGAAGATGGCAGGATCCCCAAAGACACATTGTACAGCGAGCTCGCCACTGGTATCAGACCCACCGGCCGTCCATGTCTCCGTTATAAAGACGTCTGCAAACGCGACATGAAATCGTGTGACATTGATCACAAGTCGTGGGAGTCAGTTGCCAGCATTCGCCAGAGCTGGCGGGCAGCCATAAAGACAGGGCTAAATTGTGGCGAGTCGAAGAGACTTAGTAGTTGGCAGGAAAAAAGACAGAGGCGCAAGGGGAGAGCCAACTGTGCAACAGCCCCAACAAACAAATTTCTCTGCAGCACCTGTGGAAGAGCCTGTCACTCCAGAATTGGCCTTTATAGCCACTCCAGGCGCTGCTTCACAAACCACTGACCACCTCCAGACGCGTATCCATTGTCTCTCGAGATAAGGAGGCCCAAAAGAAAGAAAGAAGAATGAATAAAGTCTGTTGCTGCTGATACTAATAACCGTACCAACAAGAATAATCACCTTACTACTGCTGATACTAAACTTTACTGATACTAATCTACTCTACCACTATTAATCTACTCTACTAATACATAAACGCTAACAATAGTAGTAATAACCTCATCAATAGTAATAAACCTGATTTAAAAACTAAGGGAAGGCACCAGCTACCCACTTGTTACTTCTTATTAATACTTCACATTTTTAATGTTTTTAAACTCCCAGTTGAGACTGAGTTGCTCAGCAGCAAATATTCACCAGCCAATCAACTCACTGCTTTCCTGTAATATCACACAATGCATTTAGTGAAAAGTTGAGACCCCAGTACAGGTCCCTGGGACACCACTTCTCACACCCACCTATTGGAGAACATTCCCTCTATTCTCACTCACTCTCCTCCCTCCCAACCAATGACTGACCCATGTTACAAGATTACCTCCAGATCCATGCACGTTCAATTTGCCAATCTCTTGTGTGGAACTTTCTGTAAATTTATAAAGACAACATCCAGACACTCCCCTAACTACTGTATTAGTGACCATGTGACCGTGTTAGTGACCATGTGACCGTGTTAGTGACCTCTTCAAAACATCGATTAGCCAGGCTGACTGACCCTTCACAAATCCCAGGGCTTTATATGTTTCAGGGGATGGTAATTTCTGGGGGGATTTTGGGTTATGGGGAATTTTGAGGTGTGTATTGGGGCTTTCAGGGGTGAATTTCATAAGAGTGTCAAGTGTGGGTGGGTTTTGGGGACAGTAAGCTTTTGACTGTTCTGAGGCGCAGGTGAGTTTTGGGCAGTTTCAGGGGTGAATTTCAAGGGGGACAGGTGGGTTTTGGGGGCGCAGTGAGTTTTTGAGTGCTTTGGGGGTCAGGTGGGTTTCAGGGATGGGTGGAGTTTGGGGGAGTGGCTTTTTTAGTGTTTCTGGGGGTGGGACTGGGTTTTGGGAGTCAGGTGGGTTTTGGGGGTTGGTGGGTTTTGGGAGTCAGGTGGGTTTTGAGGGTCAGGTGCAGTTTGGGGGTTGTTGCCAGGGTTACTGAGGACAGTATGTTGGTCTCTGTGTTCAGCCGATCTGTTTGTCTGATTTGTTTTGCAGCAATGCAGTGCGATAAGGGCCAGGTTTATGAAGCTTGCGGCTCCACTTGTCCCCGGACCTGCACTGACCTAAATGGGGGTCCCAAAACTCACTGCCCCTCCCTCTCGTGTGTCGAGGGCTGTTTCTGCCCTGAAGGGACCGTCTGTCATGGTGAGAAATTCAGTGGCAAACTACGCCTCCCCCCCCGTGCCCCTCCCCCACCCCACCCCATGGGCCCCACCCTGCGGGCCCCCACCCCCACCCCGCAGGCCTCCCCCACCCCACCCCCTGTCCCCACCTGTCCCCACCCCGTGGGCCTCCCCCTGTCCCCGTCCCCACCCCTCGGGCCTCCCCCACCCCACCCCATGGGCCCACCTGTCCCCACCCCGTGGGCCACCCCCTGTCCCCGTCCCCACCCCGCGGGCCTCCCCCACCCCACCCCATGGGCCCACCTGTCCCCACCCCGTGGGCCCACCTGTCCCCACCCCGTGGGCCTCCCCCTGTCCCCGCCCCACCCAGTGGGCCTCCCCCTGTCCCCGTCCCCACCCCGCGGGCCTGCCCCACCCCACCCCACCCCAGGCCTCCCACACCCCACCTCATGGGCCCACCTGTCCCCACCCCACGGGCCTGCCCCACCCCACCCCAGGCCTCCCACACCCCACCTCATGGGCCCACCTGTCCCCACCCCGCGGGCCTCCCCCACCCCACCCCACCCAGGCCTCCCTCACCCCACCCCATGGGCCCCCCCATTCCCCACCATGCGGGCGCTGACTGCCAAACCCAGCCATCACACCGAACAATGACCATCCCTCCCCCATCAGAACCCCACAGACACTGACCATCCTCGGGTCCATATCCAAGACACATCCCCACTCGACGGATACTGCCCGTTCACACCCCAGCACCCACCATGACGTTACTAACTGCCCCTACCCCTCTGCCTCTGACCATCCTACCCCCATGGACACTGCCCATCCCCATCACCATGCTGTGGACACTGATCCCATGGATCTAATTATCAGTTCTATTTCCATACAGACTCTGGCTGCATTGACCCCTCGGAATGTTCCTGTTACTGGGGAGATGCCGTGTTTCCTGTGGGAACTGTGGTTACTCAGGACTGTAAGAACTGGTGAGCAATCGGTAACAAGTGTATTGATGTCGGAGTGTGAAAACAGAGCTTAATCTGCACCAATCGAGAACACACAACCCGTCCCCCACAAACAGCCCTCTCGCTATTTCCACTCCCACTTCCTTTAGCATTCTGGGATGCAAGGGCATCCCGACCTGGTGACGTATCCACTCCCAGCCTTTCCATTACATTGTTCCATCAATTTTTATCCCATCCATTACCTCAAATCATTTACGGCACAGAAAGATGCCATTCGGACCATCAAGTCCATGCTGGCTCTCCACTGAGCAATCCAATCAGTCCCATTCCCCCGCTCTATCCCTGTAACCGTGCCAGTCCTTCAAGTCCAATTTTCTTTTGAAACCATTTGTCGTCTGCTTTCACCACCCTCATAGAGAACGTGTTCCAGGTCATTACCACTCGCTGTGTAAACAAGTTCTTCCTCACATCCCCCCTGTATCTGTTGCCCAAAACCTTAAGTCTGTGTCCCCTAGTCCTTGTACCATCAGCCAATGGGAACAGGTTTTTTTGTCGACCTTATCTAAACCTGTCAGAATCCTGTACACCTTGATCAAATCTCCTTTGCTCCCAGGAGAACAAACCCCAGCTTCTCCAACCTAACCTTGTAACTAAAATCCTCCATCCCTGAACCATTCTGGTAAATCTCCTCTGCACCTCCTCAAGGACCCAGAAGAGGCAGAAAAGTGGCAAATGGAATTCAACTTGGAGAAGTGTGAGGTGATACATTTGGAGAGGTCAAACAAGGAAAAGGAATACACGATTAATGGGAAAATACTGAGAAGTGTAGAGGAAGTGAGGGACCTTGGAGTGAATGTCCACAGATCCTTGAAGGTAGCAGGACAGGTCGATAAAGTGGTTAAGAAGGCATATGGAATCCTTTCCTTTATTAGCCGAGGTATAGAATACAAGAGCAGGGAGGTTATGCTGGAACTGTATAAATCATTGGTTAGGCCACAACTTGAGTACTGTGTGCAGTTCTGGTCACCTCATTACAGAAAGGATGTAATTGCACTAGAGAGGGTACAGAGGAGATTTACGAGGATGTTACCAGGACTGGAAAAATGCAGCTATGAGTAAAGATTGGATAGGCTGGGGTTGTTCTTCTTGGAACAGAGAAGGCTGAGGGGAGATCTGATTGAAATGTACAATATTTTGAGGGGCCTGGATAGAGTGGAGGTGAAGGGTCTATTCACCTTAGCAGAGAGGTCAGTGACGAGGAGCATAGATTTAAAGTGATTGGTAAATTAGAGGGAGATGAGGAAACATTTTTTCACCCAGAGGGTGATGATGGTCTGGAACTCACTGCCTGAAAGGGTAGTTGAGGCAGAAACCCCCAACTCATTCAAAAGGAGTCTGGATATGCACCTCAAGTGCTGTAATCTGCAGGGCTACGGACCAAATGCTGGAAGGTGGGATTAGGCTGGGTGGCTCTTTTTTTTTAGCCGGTGCAGACACAATAGGTCAAGTAGCCTTTCTGTGCCTTAAACATTCTATCATTCTATGACCCTCACATCATTCCTGAAATGTGGTGACCAGAACTGGATGCAATTCTCCAGTTGTGGCATAACCAAAGTTTTATAAAGGCTCAGCAGAATCTGCCTGCTTTTATACTCAATGTCTGAACTTATGAAGTTCAAGAAGCTAACCACTCTCTCAGTATGTCCTGCCACCTTCAAAGATCGATGCACATGAACCCCCAGGTCCCTCTGTTCCTGTACACTCTTTAGAACTGTGCCATTATGTATATATTGCCTCTCCCTATTCCATCTGCCACTTGTCTGTCCATTCTGCTCACATATCTGTGCCCTGCTGCAGGTGATTTGTATCATCCTCACTGTTTGCCACTGCTCCAAGTTTTGTATCATTGGCAAATTTTGAGATTCTACTCTGTATTCCAAGATCCATGATATTTATATATAGCAAAAATAGCAGTGGTCCCAGCACTGACCCTTGGGGAACACCACTGTCTATTCTCCTCCAGTCTGAAAAACAACCATTTACCATGACTTGCTGTTTTCTGTCCTTAAGCCAATTTTTTAAAAATCCAAGTAGACTCTGACCCTCCTATTCCAAGAGCCTCAATTTTGTTAACCAGCCTTTTATATGGTACCTTATCAAATGCTTTCTTAAAATTTATATAAACAACATCCACTGCAATTCCTTCATCAACTTCTCTGTTGCTTCATCAAAAAATTCAATTTGATTAGTCAAGCATGAGCTACCTTTTACAAATCTGTGCTGTACACGAATAAGGGTGTCACATTTGCCACTCTCCAATCCTCTGACTTGTATCTGGGGAAGATTGGAAGATTATGACAAGCCCTTCAGATATCTCCATCCCCACTTCCTTTAGTAACCTGGGATGCAAACCATCTGGACCAGGCGACTTATCCACTCTTAAGCATAGCCAGTCTTTCCAGCACCTTCAGCCAGCAATTTACACCCCATCCATTACCTTCAACTGATATTTTGTCAGGTATCCTCTTCCTTATATTACAATCCCATTAGGGATTTAACTTTTTAAAAGAGAAAGTTGAATTCCCAGTTATTCCAAGAGAGACAGCATGGTTTTGTGAAGGGGAGGATGTGTCTCACTAATTTGATTGAGTTTTTTGAGGAAGTGACAAAGATGATTGATGAAGGAAGGGCAGTGGATGTTATCTATATGGAATTCAGTAAAGCCTTTGACAAGGTTCCTCATGGCAGACTGATACAAAAGGTGAAGTCACACGGGATCAGAGGTGAGCTGGCAAGATGGATACAGAACAGGCTCTGTCATCGAAGACAGAGGGTAGCAGTGGAAGGGTGCTTTTCTGAATGGAGGGATGTGACTAGTGGTGTTCCGCAGGGATCAGTGCTGGGAGGTTTGCTTTTTGTAGTATATATCAATGATTTGGAGGAAAATGTAGCTGGTCTGATTAGTAAGTTTGCGGACGACACAAAGGTTGGTGGAGTTGCGGATAGAGCTGAGGATTGTCAGAGGATACAGCAGGATATAGATCGGTTAGAGACTTGGGTGGAGAAATGGCAGATGGAGTTTAATCCGGACAAATGTGAGGTAATGCATTTTGGAAGATCAAATGCAGGTGGGAAGTATACAGTAAATGGCAGAACCCTTAGGAGTATTGACAGGCAGAGAGATCTGGGCGTACAGGTCCACAGGTCACTGAAAGCGGCAACGCAGGTGGATAAGGTAGTCAAGAAGGCATATGGCATGCTTGCCTTCATCGGTCGGGGCATAGAGTATAAAAATTGGCAAGTTATGCTGCAGCTGTACTGAACTTTAGTTAGGCCACACTTAGAATATTGCGTGCAATTCTGGTCGCCACACTACCAGAAGGACGTGGAGGCTTTGGAGAGGGTACAGAAGAGGTTTACCAGGATGTTGCCTGGTCTGGAGGGCATTAGCTTTGAGGAGAGGTTGGATAAACTCGGATTGTTTTCACTGGAACGACGGAGGTGGAGGGGTGACATGATAGAGGTTTACAAAGTTATAAGCGGCATGGACAGAGTGGATAGTCAGAAGCTTTTTCCCAGGGTGGAAGAGTCAGTTACTAGCGGACATAGGTTTAAGGTGAGAGGGGCAAAGTTTAGAGGGGATGTGCGAGGCAAGTTCTTTACACAGAGGGTGGTGAGTGCCTGGAACTTGCTGCCGGGGGAGGTGGTGGAAGCAGGTACGATAGCGACGTTTAAGAGACATCTTGACAATTACATGAATAGGATGGGAATAGAGGGATACGGTCCCCGGAATTGCAGAAGGTTTTAGTTTAGGCAGGCATCAAGATCGGCGTAGGCTTGGAGGGCCGAATGGCCTGTTCCTGTGCTGTACTGTTCTTTGTTCTTTGAATTACACCATAAGACTTTACACGTTTTAAACAAAAACTTTAACGTGTAAGAGTTAAACAAAGCAAAACATTACCGACTTAACACTACAATTTGGAAACACTTGGGCCAGAATTTTACAAATCTCCCAACTTTGGCTCTGTGGAGGGGGGGGGGGGCCGGAAGAATGTTCTGGCAGCAGCTCACCAGGGAGCCCAACACTGGGAGAGCCCGGCCCGATCTTTACCGGTGACAATGAGGCTCTGTAGCGGCCCCCTGCTGCTGGGCGACAGGACCCAGATTAAAATATTCAAATTCGCAGAATGCATACATTTAAATAAAATTGACTCCAAACTTACCATCGGACCGTGAACTTCAGAGCAGCGACCGGCACTCACGCACCTTCACTTTCCAGTTTGGGGAAAGCAGGCACCACAGTGGTGGGGAAGGGGGGGAAACGTGAGATTTTTAGTGCAATGGCAGGGTGGGAGATGAGGTTAAATATACATCATTAATGTAGGGGACGGTGGGAAGGGGTGACTTGTGCACTTTTTTTTTCCAGTTTGAGTGGGGGGGAAGGTCAAGTGTGGAAGGTGTTTTGAAGGCAAGAGGACAAATAATAATTGTTATTGGTAGGTGGGAAAGGGGCAGCAGATTTTTAATCAGTACAGTGGGAGGGGATATCTTTAACAATTTCAATTAAAATAGCACCTGTGCACAGGCAGCTGACGCCGTTGCCGATGTCGAAGAGCCCACCCCTTCCACATGATTGTGGGGGGCGGTGGGGAAAGAGAGGTGGCCTGACGACCATAAAATCCAGCCCTTGCAGTTTAAACGTAAAATCTTAACAGAACATGAAGACATATACATTAAGCTCTAAATCTTCAACAGGACACTCCTGTTTGACTGTTACTTACACCCCAAGAGTTCCCCTATACATTACAGGATCTTGGCAATGTGTTCACTTGTGCTGAGACCAATCCAAAGTGTACCATAGCTCTTAGGAATTATTTTCGCCTTTCCTTAATTTCTTAACTGTCTTCCAAGGCATGACATTTCCAAGGAATTCTCCCACTAGCATCCAGAAGGAAATCCTCCAACTCCCAAAACACCTCCAGAATCTCGACTTCCCAACTTGCACTTGGGTGTTACTCAAAACAGAAACACCCCTGGTTCCTGATGGTCATTCTGCTCATAGGCCCAGCTGTTTTCAAAGCCAGCTGCTTGCCAAAAGCCACTGCTTTCTCTGTGTGCAACTACCTATGTGGATGGCCCTACTAGAGAAGGGGCTACACTCGACCTCCTCTTAGGAAATGAGGCTGGGCAGGTGGTTGATGTGTCAGTGGGGGAGCACTTTGGGACCGGTGACCATAACTCTATTAGTTTCAAGATAGTTATGGAAAAGGATAGGACTGGTCCTCAGGTTGAAGTCCTAAATTGGGGGAAGGCTAATTTCGATGGCATCAGACAGGAACTCTCAAAAGTTGAATGGGAGAGGCTGTTTACAGGTAAAGGGACGTCTGGCAAGTGGGAGGCTTTTAAAAGTGAGATAGGAAGAGTTCAGGGCTGGCATGTTCCTGTTAGATGGAAGGGCAAGTCTGGCAACTTTAGGGAACCTTGGTTGACGAGGGATATTGGCGGTCTGGTCAGGACAAAGAAGGAGGCATATGTCAGGTATAGGCAGCTGGGATTGAGCGAGTCCCTCGAGGAGTATAGGGGATGTAGGACTACACTTAAGAAGGAAATTAGGAGGGCGAAAAGGGGCCATGAGATTTCCCTGGCAGATAAGATAAAGGAGAATCCTAAAAGATTCTATAAGTAGATTAAGAGTAAAAGGGTAGCTAGGGAGAGAGTAGGTCCCCTTAAGGATCAGTGTGGTAATCTATGTGTGGAGCCACGGGAAATGGGCGAGGTCTTAAATGAATATTTCTCGTCTGTATTTACCGTGGAGAAGGTCATGGAAGCTAGTGAGTTCAAGGGAGGGAACACCGATATCCTGGAGCAAATCAACATTACAAAGGAGGTGGTGTTGGAGGTTTTGAAGTGCATTAAGGTGGATAAATCCCCAGGGCCTGCCCAGGTGTATCCGAGGATGCTCTGGGAAGCAAGGGAGGAGATTGCTGGGGCCCTGGCAGAGATTTTTGTATCATCGTTAGCCACGGGTGAGGTACCGGAAGACTGGAGGATAGCTAATGTTGTGCCTTTATTTAAGAAGGGCAGCAGGGATAAGCCAGGGAACTACAGGCCGGTGAGCCTTACATCAGTGGTGGGAAAGTTATTGGAAGGGATTCCGAGAGACAGGATTTATATAAATTTGGAAAGACAAGGTCTGATTAGGGATAGTCAGCATGGCTTTGTGCGTGGGAAATCATGTCTCATGAATTTGATTGAGTTTTTCGAGGAGGTGACCAAGAGGATTGACGAGGGCAGGGCGATGGACATTGTCTACATGGACTTTAGCAAGGCCTTTGACAAGGTCCCGCATGGTAGGCTGGTCCAGAAGGTTCGAACACATGGGATCCAGAGTGAGCCAGCAAATTGGATACAAAATTGGCTTGGTGATAGGAGGCAGAGGGTGGTAGTGGAGGGTTGTTTTTCAGAGTGGAGGCCGGTGACCAGTGGTGTGCCGCAGGGATCGGTGCTGGGCCCTCTGTTGTTTGTCATATATATTAATGACTCAAATGTGAATGTAGGGGGCATGATTAGTAAGTTTGCAGATGACACCAAAATTGGTGGTATAGTGGACAGTGAAGAAGGTTGTCGAAGGTTACAACAGGATATAGATCAACTGGGAAAGTGGGCAAGGGAGTGGCAAATGGAATTTAATGCAGGCAAGTGTGAAGTGATGCATTTTGGGATGTTAAACCAGGGCAGGACATATACAGTGAATGGCAGGGCCCTGGGGAGTGTTGTTGAGCAGAGAGACCTTGGGGTGCAAGTACATAGTTCCCTGAAAGCGGCAACACAGGTAGACAGGGTGATGAAGAAGGCGTATGGCATGCTTGCCTTCATCGGCCGAGGCATTGAGTACAAGAGTTGGGACGTCATGTTACAGTTGTACATAACGTTGGTTAGGCCGCATTTGGAGTACTGTGTGCAGTTCTGGTTGCCGCACTCCAGGAAAGATGTGAGTAAGCTGGAGAGGGTGTAGAAAAGATTCACAAGGATGTTGCCTGGTTTGGAGGGCTTGAGTTATAAAGAGAGATTGGATAGGCTAGGTCTGTTTTCCCTGGAGCGAAGGAGGCTGAGAGAGGACATGATTGAGGTATATAAAATTATGAGAGGCATAGATAGGGTAGATAGCCAGAGTCTGTTTCCCATGGTAGGGGTGAGTAAAACTAGAGGGCATAGATTTAAGGTGAGAGGGAGGAGGTTTAAAGGGGATCAAAGGGGTAAATTTTTCACACAAAGAATAGTGGGTATCTGGAATGAGCTGCCTGAGGAGGTGGTGGAGGCAGGAACAGTAGTACGACTCTATGACTCTATAATTATCCAATTCTGTTTGAAATCCTCGATTGAATCTGCTTCCACCACATTCGCAGGAAGTGCATTCCAGACCCGAACCACTCGCTGCGTAAAATGTTTTTCCTCATGTTGCCTCTGGTTCTTTTGCCTGTCACTTTAAATCAGTGTTCTCTGGTTTTCGCTCCTTCTGCCAATGAGAACAGTTTCTCTCCATCTACTCTGTCCAGACCCCTCATGATTTTTAACACCTCTATCAAGATCATGATGCAACCCGTCCCTTTTGAATAGGTAGCTCCTGCCCCAGAACTGGTCCCAATTTCCCAACAATCTGAAGCCTTCTCCTTTGAACCATGCCTCAAGCCACGCATTGATCCTCCCTATCTTCCTAGTGTTAAACTCCAGAAAACTTGTTGTGGAAGGGTAATGCTGGAGCCTATCTTTACTCCATTTCACATTTACTATACAGAGTAAGAGGATTACAAACATGTAGCTCCTCACTCAAAACCCTCCCCCAGTCTCAGTGAGTTTCTGCTAATAAGTGCACAAGTGATGCCCCAATTAATACCCTCCACCTGCATATAATCAAACCACTGACACACAATTAACAGATTAACACCTATCCCGACACTCACTAGTGCATGGCACGAGTGCAAGGTCCTGCTCTTTAACTTCCTCCCTCGCTCCTGAAAACCTGACCATAGAACCTCAGTACCTGCCCTTGCTATGTCGCTGGTACCAACATGCACCACAGTGTCTGGCTCACTCCCTTCCTCCTGCAGAATATCCTGAATCTTTTCAGTGATGCCCTTTACCCTGGCACCAGGGAGGCAACCATTTTTTAAATTTTCTTTCATGGGATGTGGGCATTACTGGCAAGACCAGCATTTGTTACCCATCCCTAATTGCCCTTGACAACTGAGTAGCTTGCAAGGCCATTTCAGAGGGCAGTTAAGAGTTAACCACATTACTGACAGCCTGGAGTCACATGTAGGCCAGATCAGGTTAGGAAGGAAGATTTCCTCCCCTAAAGGACATAGAGTCATAGAGCACAGAAACAGGCCCATCAGCCCATCGTGTCTGTGCCAGCCATCCAGCAGTCAACTATTCTAATCCCATATTCCAGCACTTGGCCCGTAGCCTTGTATGCTATGGTGTTTCAAGTGCTCATCTAAATACTTCTTAAATGTTGTGAGGGTTCCTGCCTCTACCATCTCTTCAGGCAGTGTGTTCCAGATTTCAACCACCCTCTGGGTGAAAAATCTTTCCTCAAACCCACTCTAAACCTCCTGCCCCTTACCTTAAATCTATGTCCCCTGTTTCTTGACCCCTCCACTAAGGGAAAAAGTTTCTTCCTATCTAACCTATCAATGCCCCTCATAATTTTGTATACCTCAATCATGTCCCCCCTCAGCCTTCTCTGCTCCAAAGAAAACAACCCTCTCCTTTTCAGACTCTCTTCATAGCTGAAATACTCCAGCCCAGGCAACATCCTGGTGAATCTCCTCTGCACCCTCTCCAGTGCAATCACATCCTTCCTAAAGTGTGGTGACCAGAACTGTACACAGTACTCCAGCTGTGGCCTAACTAGCATTTTATACAGCTCCATCATAACCTCCCTGCTTTTATATTCTATGCCTCGGCTAATAAAGGCAAGTATCCCATATGCCTTCCTAACCACCTTATCTACCTTCTGCCTTCAATGATCTATGGACAAGTACACCAAGGTCCCTCTGACCCTCTGTACTTCCTAGGGTCCTACCATCCATTGTATATTCCCTTGCCTTGTTAGTCCTCCCAAAATGCATCACCTCACACTTCTCGGGATTAAATTCCATTTGCCACTGCTCTGCCCATCTTACCAGCTCATCAATATCGTCCTGTAATCTAACGCTTTCCTCCTCACTATTTACAACACCACCAATTTTCATGTCATCTGCAAACTTTCTTACCATAGCTCCTATATTCACACCTAAATCATTAATATACACTACAAACAGCAAGGGTCCCAGCACCGATCCCTGTGGTACACCACTGGTCACAGGCTTCCAATCGCAAAAACAGCCCTCGACCATCACCCTCTACCTCCTGCCACTAAGCCAATTTTGGATCCAATTTGCCAAATTGCCCTGGATCCCATGGGCTCTTACCTTCTTAACCAATCTCCCACACGGGACCTTATCAAAAGCCTTACTGAAGTCAATGTAGACTACATCTACTGCTTTACACTCATCTACACATCTCGTCACCTCCTCGAAAAATTCATTCAAGTTAATTAGACACGATCTCCCCCTGACAAAGCCATGCTGACTGTCCCTGATTAATCCCTGCCTCTCCAAGTGGAGATTAATCCAGTCCCTCTGAATTTTTTCCAATTGTTTTGCAAACACTGATGTTAGACTCACTGGCCTGTAATTACCTGGTTTATCCCTGCTACCCTTCTTGAATAATGGTACCACATTTGCTGTCCTCCAGTCCTCTGGTACCTCTTCTGTGGCCAGAGAGGATTTGAAAATTTGTATCAGAGCCCCTGTTATCTCCTCCCTTGCCTCACATACCAGCTCATCTGGGCCTGGGAATTTATCCACTTTTAAGCCCGCTAAAACAGCCAATACTTCCTCTCTTTCAATGCTAATATGTTCAAGTATATCACAATCCCCCTTCCTGATCTCCACACCTGCATCGTCCTTCTCCATAGTGAACACAGATGAAAAGTAATCATTTAAAACCTCACCTATGTCCTCCGGCTCCACTTTGGTCCCGAATGGGCCCTACTCTTTCCTTGGTTATCCTCTTTTTTTTTTTAAGATATGCAGCACTGAAACAGGCCCTTCGGCCCATCGAGTCTGTGCCGACCATCAACCACCCATTTATACTATTCCTACACTAATCCCATATTCCTACCACATCCCCACCTGTCCCTATATTTCCCTACCACCTACCTATACTAGGGGCAATTTATAATGGCCAATTTACCTATCAACCTGCAAGTCTTTGGCATGTGGGAGGAAACCGGAGCACCCGGAGAAAACCCACGCAGACACAGGGAGAACTTGCAAACTCCACACAGGCAGTACCCAGAATTGAACCCGGGTCGCTGGAGCTGTGAGGCTGCGGTGCTAACCACTGCGCCACTGTGCCGCCCTAAATCCTCTTGTCCTTAATATATTTATAAAATGCCTTAGGAGTTTCCTTTATCTTGCCTGCAAATGTTTTTTCAGGTCCCCTCTTCGCTCTCCTAATTACTTGTTTTAAGTACTCCCCTGCACTTTCTGTACACCTCTGGTGCCTCCACTGTTTTCAGCGCTCCGAATCTGCCATAAGCCTCCTTTTTTTTCCTTATCCAATCCTCTATATCCCTTGACATCCAGGGTTCCCTGGGCTTGTTGGTACTATCCTTCACTTTAACGGGTACATGTTGGCTCCGTACTCTCACTATTTCCTCTTTGAATGACTCCCACTGATCTGATGTAGACTTTCCTACAAGTAGCTGCTCCCAGTCCACTTTGGCCAGATCCTGTTTTATCATATTGAAATCGGCTTCCCCCCAATTCAGTACCTTTATTTCCGGTCCATCTTTGTCCTTTTCCATAACTGCCTTAAATCTTTGAGTTATGGTCACTATCCCCAAAATACTCCCCCACTGACACTTCTACCACTTGTCACTCCCTAGGATTAGGTCCAGTACTGCCCCTTCTCTTGTAGGACTTTCTACATACTGGCTCAAAAAGCTCTCCTGTATGCATTTTAAGAATTCCGCCCCCCTTTTAAGCCTTTTGCACTAAGACTATCCGAGTTAATATTGGGGAAGTTGAAATCCCCTACTATTATTACCCTATTATTTTTACACCTCTCTGCAATTTGCCTACATATCTGCTGCTCTATCTCTCCCTGACTGTTTGGATGTCTGTAGTACACTCCCAGCCAAGTGATTGCCCCACTTTTTGTTTTTAAGTTCTACCCATATGGCCTCATTTGAGGAACCTTCTAAGATATCATCCCTCCTTACTGCAGTAATTGACTCCTTGATCAACAATGCAATGCCACCTCCTCTTTTACCCCCTGTCCTGTCTCGCCTGAAGATTCTATACCCTGGAATATTGAGCTGCCAGTCCTGTCCCTCCCTCAACCATGTCTCTGTGATAGCAATAATATCATAATCCCATGTGCTAATCAACGCCCTCAATTCATCTGCCTTACTAGTAAGACTCCTTGCATTGAAACAGAAGCAATCCTACCTTGCATTTTTCCCTTGTGCCTCACCAGGTCTATATTTGCTCTGCCTTCCAGGCAGACTCACTTTCTGCTCTATATTACCTGCTACTGTACCTCCACTCTGTATCCCATACCCCGCCCAATTAGTTTGAACCCCCAGATGGGTATTTACAACAATCGATGATTGTTTCATGGAACTATTACTGAGACTAGCTTTCAATTCCACATTGTTTAAATTAATTAATTGAATTTATTAATTAATTGAACTAATTGAATTTAAATCTCACCAGCTGCCTTGGTGGGATTTGAACTCCTGTCACAAGGCAGTAGCCTGGGCCTCCAGATCACTAGTCCCGTGACATTACCACGATGCCAACATCTCCCCATGCGGAATCATAATGACAGTCACATAAACATCTGTTTCTCTCCCTAACTATGGAATCTCCTATAATGACTGCATTTCTACTCTTTGCTGTTCCCTCCTGTGCAGTCCCTTGCCCATTGGTGCCTTGGTCTCGACTGCACCCCTTCAAGGTATTGTCGCTTCCAGCAGTCTCCAAAGCTGAGTGCTGGTTTGAGAGTGCCATGCACTGCGAAGACTCCTGCACTTTTTTTTTTTAGAACATTACAGCGCAGTACAGACCCTTCGGCCCTCGATGTTGCGCCGACCTGTGAAACCATCTGACCTACACTATTCCATTTTCATCCATATGTCTATGGAATGACCACTTAAATGCCCTTAAAGTTGGCGAGTCTACTACTGTTGCAGGCAGGGCTTTCCACGCCCCTACTACTCTCTGAGTAAAGAAACTACCTCTAACATCTGTCCTATATCTATCACCCCTCAACTTAAAGCTATGTCCCCTCGTGTTTGCCATCACCATCCGAGGAAAAAGACTCTCACTATCCACCCGATCCAACCCTCTGATTATCTTATATGTCTCTATTAAGTCACCTCTCCTCCTCCTTCTCTCCAACGAAAACAACCTCAAGTCCCTCAGCCTTTCCTCGTAAGACCTTCCCTCCATACCAGGCAACATCCTAGTAAATCTCCTCTGCACCCTTTCCAAAGCTTCCACATCCTTCCTATAATGCGGTGACCAGAACTGCACGCAATACTCCAGGTGCAGCCTCACCAGAGTTTTGTACAGCTGCAGCATGACCTCGTGGCTCCGAAACACGATCCCCCTAATAATAAAAGCTAACACACCATATGCCTTCTTAACAGCCCTATTAACCTGGGTAGCAACTTTCAGGGATTTATGCACCTGGACACCAAGATCTCTCTGCTCATCTACACTTCCAAGAATCTTCCCATTAGCCCAGTACTCTGCATTCCTGTTACTCCTTCCAAAGTGAATCACCTCACACTTTTCCGCATTAAACTCCATTTGCCATCTCTCAGCCCAGCTCTGCAGCCTATCTATGACCCTCTGTAACCTACAACATCCTTCGGCACTATCCACAACTCCACCGACCTTAGTGTCATCCGCAAATTTACTAACCCACCCTTCTACATCCTCTTCCAGGTCATTTATAAAAATGACAAACAGCAGTGGCCCCAAAACAGATCCTTGCGGTACACCACTCGTAACTAAACTCCAGGATGAACATTTGCCATCAACCACCACCCTCTGTCTTCCTGCCTCTTGCTACTCTTCTGGATATCCAACCACCTCCTATCCTGAACTCTCACTGCCTGTGAGCTGACCACGTCCTAGAATGTACGATCCAGGAAACTCATCCTCCCTGATGCTCCGCAGCTGCCCCTCAAGCTCGGAGATCCTGAATTTAAGCTGCTGAAGACTTTTCCTACTCATATAGTTCCCCTAAGATGCATGAGCCTTGGTTGGCAGACAGGAAATAAAGATTAGGGCTAAATGGGTCTTTTTCCGAATGACAGGCAGTGACTAGTGGGGTACCGCAGGGATCGGTGCTGGGACCCCAGCTATTCACAATATATATTAATGATTTAGATGAGGGAACTAAATGTAATATCTCCAAATTTGCAGATGACACAAAACTGGGTGGGAGGGTGAGTTGTGAGGAGGATACAGAGAGGATCAAGGGTGATTTGGACAAGTTGAGTGAGTGGGCTAATGCATGGCAGATGCAGTATAATGTGGATAAATGTGAGGTTATCCACTTTGGTAGCAAAAACAGGAAGGCAGATTATTATCTGAACAGCTATAAACTGAGAGAGGGGAATATGCAACGAGACCTGGGTGTTCTCGTACACCAGTCGCTGAAGGTAAGCATGCAGGTGCAACAGGCAGTAAAAAAGGCAAAGGGTATGTTGGCCTTCATAGTGAGAGGATTTGAGTACAGGAGCAGGGATGTCTTGCTGCAATTATACAGGGCCTTGGTGAGGCCACACCTGGAATATTGTGTGCAGTTTTGGTCTCCTTATCTGAGGAAGGATGTTCTTGCTATAGAGGGAGTGCAGCGAAGGTTTACCAGACTGATTCCTGGGATGGTGGGACTGACATATGAACAGAGATTGAGTCGGTTAGGATTATATTCGCTGGAGTTCAAAAGAGTGAGGGGGGATCTCATAGAAACCGATAAAATTCTAACAGGACTTGACAGGGTAGATGCAGGAAGGATGTTCCCGATGGTGGGGGAGTCCAGAAACAGGGGTCATAGTCTGAGGATACAGAGTAAACCATTCAGGACTGAGATGAGGAGAAATTTCTTCAGCCAGAGAGTGGTGAGCCTGTGGAATTCGCTACCACAGAAAGCATTTGAGGCCAAAACATTAAAATAAAAGCAAAATACTGCGGATGCTGGAAATCTGAAACAAAAACAAGAAATGCTGGATTCACTCAGCAGGTCTGGCAGCATCTGTGGAAAGAGAAGCAGAGTTAACGTTTCGGGTCAGTGACCCTTCTTCGGAACATTGTAAGACCAAAACATTGTAAGTTTTCAAGAAGGAGTTAGATATAGCTCCTGGGTCTAAAGGGATCAAAAGGTATGGGGGGAAAGCGGGAACAGGTTACTGAGTTGGATGATCAGCCATGATCATAATGAATGGCAGAGCAGGCTCGAAGGGCCGAATGGCCTACTGCTCCTATTTTCTATGTTTCTCTGCCCCCTTCCCCCACTCCCACCAATCGTGAAGAAGAAGCCCAACCACCACCCCCACCACCACCAATAGTGAACACAGAGCTCATCCCCAACTCCCACCACCACAAATCGTGAACACAGAGCTCATCCCCAACTCCAACCACCACCAATAGTGAACACAGGCCTCATCCCCAACTCCCACCACCACCAATAGTGAACACAGAGCTCATCCCCAACTCCCATCACAACCAATAGTGAACACAGAGCTCATCCCCAACTCCCACCACCACCAATAGTGAACACAGGCCTCATCCCCAACTCCCACCATCACCAATAGTGAACACAGGCCTCATCCCCAACTCCCACCATCACCAATAGTGAACACAGGGCTCATCTCCAACTCCCACCACCACCAATAGTGAACACAGGGCTCATCTCCAACTCCCACCACCACCAATAGTGAACACAGGCCTCATCCCCAACTCCCACCACCACCAATAGTGAACACAGGCCTCATCCCCAACTCCCACCACCACCAATAGTGAACACAGAGCTCATCCCCAACTCCCACCACCACAAATCGTGAACACAGAGCTCATCCCCAACTCCAACCACCACCAATAGTGAACACAGGCCTCATCCCCAACTCCCACCACCACCAATAGTGAACACAGAGCTCATCCCCAACTCCCATCACAACCAATAGTGAACACAGAGCTCATCCCCAACTCCCACCACCACCAATAGTGAACACAGGCCTCATCCCCAACTCCCACCATCACCAATAGTGAACACAGGCCTCATCCCCAACTCCCACCATCACCAATAGTGAACACAGGCCTCATCCCCAACTCCCACCATCACCAATAGTGAACACAGGGCTCTTCTCCAACTCCCACCACCACCAATAGTGAACACAGGGCTCATCTCCAACTCCCACCACCACCAATAGTGAACACAGGGCTCATCTCCCACCAACCTGACTGACCTGGAGCAGTAGGGAGTTAAATCTGCAGGTCACTGGGTCAGTTTCGATAATGGAGCTGTTAGGATGGAACAATATTCCACCATTTTGCTCAATTCTCTTTTAGGATTGAAATGTTTGCACAGAACCTTCCCACAGAAGTTCGAAAGGGTGGGTAGAGCCCAATCCCAGACGGGGAATGCCCATGTCTGGATTTAGTCCCAGACGGGGAATGCCCATGTCTGGATTTAGTCCCGGACGGGGAATGTCCATGTCTGGATTCAGTCCCGGACGGGGAATGTCCATGTCTGGATTCAGTCCCGGACGGGGAATGCCCATGTCTGGATTCAGTCCCGGACGGGGAATGTCCATGTCTGGATTCAGTCCCGGACGGGGAATGCCCATGTCTGGATTCAGTCCCGGACGGGGAATGTCCATGTCTGGATTCAGTCCCGGACGGGGAATGCCCATGTCTGGATTCAGTCCCGGACGGGGAATGTCCATGTCTGGATTCAGTCCCGGACGGGGAATGTCCATGTCTGGATTCAGTCCCGGACGGGGAATGCCCATGTCTGGATTCAGTCCCGGACGGGGAATGTCCATGTCTGGATTCAGTCCCGGACGGGGAATGTCCATGTCTGGATTCAGTCCCGGACGGGGAATGCCCATGTCTGGATTCAGTCCCGGACGGGGAATGTCCATGTCTGGATTTAGTCCCGGACGGGGAAAGCCCATGTCTGGATTTAGTCCCAGACGGGGAATGTCCATGTCTGGATTTAGTCCCGGACGGGGAATGTCCATGTCTGGATTCAGTCCCGGACGGGGAATGTCCATGTCTGGATCCAGTCCCGGACGGGGAATGCCCATGTCTGGATTTAGTCCCGGACGGGGAAAGCCCATGTCTGGATTTAGTCCCGGACGGGGAATGTCCATGTCTGGATTCAGTCCCGGACGGGGAATGCCCATGTCTGGATTTAGTCCCAGACGGGGAATGCCCATGTCTGGATTCAGTCCCGGACGGGGAATGTCCATGTCTGGATTTAGTCCCGGACGGGGAATGCCCATGTCTGGATTTAGTCCCGGACGGGGAATGTCCATGTCTGGATTCAGTCCCGGACGGGGAATGTCCATGTCTGGATTCAGTCCCGGACGGGGAATGCCCATGTCTGGATTCAGTCCCGGACGGGGAATGTCCATGTCTGGATTTAGTCCCGGACGGGGAATGCCCATGTCTGGATTCAGTCCCGGACGGGGAATGTCCATGTCTGGATCCAGTCCCGGACGGGGAATGCCCATGTCTGGATTCAGTCCCGGACGGGGAATGTCCATGTCTGGATTCAGTCCCGGACGGGGAATGCCCATGTCTGGATCCAGTCCCAGACGGGGAATGCCCATGTCTGGATTCAGTCCCGGACGGGGAATGCTATGTCTGGATTCAGTCCCGGACGGGGAATGCTATGTCTGGATTCAGTCCCGGACGGGGAATGCTATGTCTGGATTCAGTCCCGGACGGGGAATGCCCATGTCTGGATCCAGTCCCAGACGGGGAATGCCCATGTCTGGATTCAGTCCCGGACGGGGAATGCCCATGTCTGGATCCAGTCCCAGACGGGGAATGCCCATGTCTGGATCCAGTCCCGGACGGGGAATGCCCATGTCTGGATTCAGTCCCGGACGGGGAATGCCCATGTCTGGATCCAGTCCCAGACGGGGAATGCCCATGTCTGGATTCAGTCCCAGACGGGGAATGTCCATGTCTGGATTCAGTCCCAGACGGGGAATGCCCATGTCTGGATTCAGTCCCGGACGGGGAATGTCCATGTCTGGATTCAGTCCCAGACGGGGAATGTCCATGTCTGGATTCAGTCCCGGACGGGGAATGTCCATGTCTGGATTCAGTCCCGGACGGGGAATGTCCATGTCTGGATCCAGTCCCGGACGGGGAATGTCCATGTCTGGATTCAGTCCCGGACGGGGAATGCCCATGTCTGGATTCAGTCCCGGACGGGGAATGTCCATGTCTGGATTCAGTCCCGGACGGGGAATGTCCATGTCTGGATTCAGTCCCGGACGGGGAATGCCCATGTCTGGATTCAGTCCCAGACGGGGAATGCCCATGTCTGGATTCAGTCCCAGACGGGGAATGCCCATGTCTGGATCCAGTCCCAGACGGGGAATGCCCATGTCTGGATTCAGTCCCGGACGGGGAATGCTATGTCTGGATTCAGTCCCGGACGGGGAATGCTATGTCTGGATTCAGTCCCGGACGGGGAATGCTATGTCTGGATTCAGTCCCGGACGGGGAATGCTATGTCTGGATTCAGTCCCAGACGGGGAATGCTATGTCTGGATTCAGTCCCAGACGGGGAAAGCCCATGTCTGGATTCAGTCCCGGACGGGGAATGCCCATGTCTGGATCCAGTCCCGGACGGGGAATGTCCATGTCTGGATCCAGTCCCGGACGGGGAATGCCCATGTCTGGATCCAGTCCCGGACGGGGAATGTCCATGTCTGGATCCAATCCCAGACGGGGAATGTCCATGTCTGGATCCAGTCCCGGACGGGGAATGCCCATGTCTGGATTTAGTCCCAGACGGGGAATGCCCATGTCTGGATTTAGTCCCAGACGGGGAATGCCCATGTCTGGATTTAGTCCCAGACGGGGAAAGCCCATGTCTGGATTTAGTCCCAGACGGGGAATGCCCATGTCTGGATTCAGTCCCGGACGGGGAATGTCCATGTCTGGATTCAGTCCCGGACGGGGAATGCCCATGTCTGGATTCAGTCCCGGACGGGGAAAGCCCATGTCTGGATTCAGTCCCAGACGGGGAATGTCCATGTCTGGATTTAGTCCCAGACGGGGAATGCCCATGTCTGGATTCAGTCCCGGACGGGGAATGCCCATGTCTGGATTCAGTCCCGGACGGGGAAAGCCCATGTCTGGATTCAGTCCCGGACGGGGAAAGCCCATGTCTGGATTCAGTCCCAGACGGGGAATGCCCATGTCTGGATTCAGTCCCGGACGGGGAATGCTATGTCTGGATTCAGTCCCGGACGGGGAATGCCCATGTCTGGATTCAGTCCCGGACGGGGAATGTCCATGTCTGGATTCAGTCCCAGACGGGGAATGCCCATGTCTGGATTTAGTCCCAGACGGGGAAAGCCCATGTCTGGATTTAGTCCCAGACGGGGAATGCCCATGTCTGGATTCAGTCCCGGACGGGGAATGCCCATGTCTGGATCCAGTCCCAGACGGGGAAAGCCCATGTCTGGATTTAGTCCCAGACGGGGAATGTCCATGTCTGGGTTCAGTCCCGGACGGGGAATGCTATGTCTGGATTCAGTCCCGGACGGGGAATGCTATGTCTGGATTCAGTCCCGGACGGGGAATGCCCATGTCTGGATCCAGTCCCAGACGGGGAAAGCCCATGTCTGGATTCAGTCCCGGACGGGGAATGTCCATGTCTGGATTCAGTCCCAGACGGGGAATGCCCATGTCTGGATTTAGTCCCAGACGGGGAAAGCCCATGTCTGGATTTAGTCCCAGACGGGGAATGCCCATGTCTGGATTCAGTCCCGGACGGGGAATGCCCATGTCTGGGTTCAGTCCCGGACGGGGAATGCCCATGTCTGGATCCAGTCCCGGACGGGGAATGCCCATGTCTGGATTCAGTCCCGGACGGGGAATGTCCATGTCTGGATTCAGTCCCAGACGGGGAATGCCCATGTCTGGATTTAGTCCCAGACGGGGAATGCCCATGTCTGGATTCAGTCCCGGACGGGGAATGCCCATGTCTGGGTTCAGTCCCGGACGGGGAATGCTATGTCTGGATTCAGTCCCGGACGGGGAATGCTATGTCTGGATTCAGTCCCGGACGGGGAATGCCCATGTCTGGATCCAGTCCCAGACGGGGAAAGCCCATGTCTGGATTCAGTCCCGGACGGGGAATGTCCATGTCTGGATTCAGTCCCAGACGGGGAATGCCCATGTCTGGATTTAGTCCCAGACGGGGAAAGCCCATGTCTGGATTTAGTCCCAGACGGGGAATGCCCATGTCTGGATTCAGTCCCGGACGGGGAATGCCCATGTCTGGGTTCAGTCCCGGACGGGGAATGTCCATGTCTGGATTTAGTCCCGGACGGGGAATGCCCATGTCTGGATTTAGTCCCGGACGGGGAATGCCCATGTCTGGATTCAGTCCCAGACGGGGAAAGCTATGTCTGGATTCAGTCCCGGACGGGGAAAGCTATGTCTCAGCCCATTCATAGGTGGGAATGTCTGTGTCTGGATCCAGTCCCACATGGGGATGTCTATGTCTCAGTTCCAGATGAAGAATGTGTGTGTCTGGTCCCGGTCCCAGCCAGAGGGAATGTCTGTGTCCGACTGTAGCATCATGGCTCATCATTATTTTCTCTTGTCCACAGTACCTGCCATCGGGCAGAGTGGGTGTGCACTGGTCAGTCCTGTGAGCAGTCCCCACTATGCTTAGACTCAGAATTTCCCTGTCGCAGTGGCCGCTGTGTCCCAAAGATGTGGGTCTGTGACAATGAAGATGATTGTGGAGATGGGTCCGATGAATTCTGTGTGTCAACATGTGACCCACAGCACTTCCAGTGTGCCAATGGGCAGTGCGTGGCACACACTGACCGCTGCAATGGCCATCCAGACTGCACTGACCGTTCAGATGAGAGGGACTGCCCAGCCCCTGCCTGTACTGAGGACGAGTTCCGCTGTGGGAATGGCCGGTGTATCCTGATCAAGCAAGTTTGTGATGGAAACCTGGATTGTGGCTTTGCTGATCACTCCGATGAATCAGGTAAGGCGAGAAATTATATCAGACATAGGGCATAGAGGCATAGAAGAGAGAGAGGGAACCTGACTGCAGAGCATAGGAACGTGCAGAGGCCATTCAGCCCCTCAAGCCTGTTCCGACATTCAATTAGATCATGGCTGATTTGTATTTTGACTCCATCTCCCTGCCTTGGTTCCATAATCCTAATCCCCTCACTCAACAAAATGCTATCAATCTCAGTTTTCAAATTTTCAATTGACCCTCAGCCTTAACAGCTCTTTGGGGGAGAGAGTTCCAGATTTCTACTCCCCTTTGTGTGAAAAAGTGCTTCCTGACATCATCTCGAATGGCCTGGCTCGAATGTTAAGATTATGCCTCTTTGTGCTGGACTCGCCCCCACCAGAGAACACAGTTTCACTCTATCTACCCTATCAAACCATTTCATCATCTTAAACACTTCAGTCATATCTCACCTCAAACTTTTCATAATTCCTGTCCTGAGGGTAAGCGGGAATGTGGAGTTGAGGTTACAATCAGATCAGCCATGATCTTATTAAATGGTGAAGCAGGCTCGAGGGGCCGAGTGGCCTACTCCTGCTCCTAATTCGTACCTTTGTATGTCCTTGGAGTTTAGATTAGAACATTAGATTAGATTAGAACATGACAGCGCAGTACAGGCCCTTCGGCCCTCGATGTTGCGCCGACCTGTGAAACCATCTGACCTACACTATTCCATTTTCATCCATATGTCTATCCAATGACCACTTAAATGCCCTTAAAGTTGGCGAGTCTACTACTGTTGCAGGCAGGGCGTTCCACGCCCCTACTACTCTCTGAGTAAAGAAACTACCTCTGACATCTGTCCTATATCTATCACCCCTCAACTTAAAGCTATGTCCCCTCGTGTTTGCCATCACCATCCGAGGAAAAAGACTCTCACTATCCACCCTGTCCAACCCTCTGATTATCTTATATGTCTCTATTAAGTCACCTCTCCTCCTCCTTCTCTCCAACGAAAACAACCTCAAGTCCCTCAGCCTTTCCTCGTAAGACCTTCCCTCCATACCAGGCAACATCCTAGTAAATCTCCTCTGCACCCTTTCCACAGCTTCCACATCCTTCCTATAATGCGGTGACCAGAACTGCACGCAATACTCCAGGTGCGGTCTCACCAGAGTTTTGTACAGCTGCAGCATGACCTCATGGCTCCGAAACTCGATCCCCCTACTAATAAAAGCTAACACACCATATGCCTTCTTAACAGCCCTATTAACCTGGGTGGCAACTTTCAGGGATTTATGCACCTGGACACCAAGATCTCTCTGTTCATCTACACTACCAAGAATCTTCCCATTAGCCCAGTACTCTGCATTCCTGTTACTCCTTCCAAAGTGAATCACCTCGCACTTTTCCACATTAAACTCCATTTGCCATCTCTCAGCCCAGCTCTGCAGCCTATCTATGTCCCTCTGTACCCTACAACATCCTTCGGCACTATCCACAACTCCACCGACCTTAGTGTCATCCGCAAATTTACTAACCCACCCTTCTACACCCTCTTCCAGGTCATTTATAAAAATGACAAACAGCAGTGGCCCCAAAACAGATCCTTGCGGTACACCACTAGTAACTAAACTCCAGGATGAACATTTGCCATCAACCACCACCCTCTGTCTTCTTTCAGCTAGCCAATTTCTGATCCAAAGCTCTAAATCACCTTCAACCCCATACTTCCGTATTTTCTGCAATAGCCTACCAAAGCTTATCAAACGCCTTACTGAAATCCATATACACCACATCCACGGCTTTACCCTCATCCACCTGTTTGGTCACTTTCTCGAAAAACACAATAAGGTTTGTGAGGCACGACCTACCCGTCACAAAACCGTGCTGACTGTCGCTAATGAACTTATTCTTTTCAAGATGATTATAAATCCTGTCTCTTATAACCTTTTCCAACATTTTACCCACAACCGAAGTAAGGCTCACAGGTCTATAATTACCAGGGCTGTCTCTACTCCCCTTCTTGAACAAGGGGACAACATTTGCTATCCTCCAGTCTTCCGGCACTATTCCTGTCGACAATGACGACATAAAGATCAAGGACAAAGGCTCTGCAATCTCCTCCCTAGCTTCCCAGAGAATCCTAGGATAAATCCCATCTGGCCCAGGGGACTTATCTATTTTCACACTTTCCAAAATTGCTAACACCTCCTCCTTGTGAACCTCAATCCCATCTAGCATAGTAGCCTGAATCTCAGTATTCTCCTCGACAACATTTTCTTTCTCTACTGTAAATACTGACGCAAAATATTCATTTAACACTTCCCCTATCTCCTCTGATTCCACACACAACTTCCCACTACTATCCTTGATTGGCCTCAATCTAACTCTAGTCATTCTTTTATTCCTGATATACCTATAGAAAGCCTTAGCGTTTTCCCTGATCCTATCCGCCAATGACTTCTCGTGTCCTCTCCTTGCTCTTCTTAGCTCTCCCTTTAGATCCTTCCTGGCTAGCTTGTAACTCTCAAGCGCCCTAACTGAGCCTTCACGTCTCATCCTAACATAAGCCTTCTTCTTCCTCTTGACAAGCGCTTCAACTTCTTTAGTAAACCACGGCTCCCTCGCTCGACAACCTCCTCCCTGCCTCACAGGTATATACTTATCAAGGACACGCATTAGCTGCTCCTTGAATAAGCTCCACATTTCGATTGTGCCCATCCCCTGCAGTTTCCTTCCCCATCCTACGCATCCTAAATCTTGCCTAATCTCATCATAATTTCCTTTCCCCCAGCTATAATTCTTGCCCTGCGGTATATGCCTGTCCCTGCCCATCGCTAAGGTAAACCTAACCGAATTGTGATCACTATCACCAAAGTGCTCACCTACATCTAAATCTAACACCTGGCCGGGTTCATTTCCCAGTACCAAATCCAATGTGGCATCGCCCCTGGTTGGCCTGTCTGCATACTGTGTCAGAAAACCCTCCTGCGCACACTGGACAAAAACTGACCCATCTAAAGTACTCGAACTATAGTATTTCCAGTCAATATTTGGAAAGTTAAAGTCCCCCATAACAACTACCCTGTTACTCTCGCCCCTGTCGAGAATCATCTTCGCTATCCTTTCCTCTACATCTCTGGAACTATTCGGAGGTCTATAAAAGACTCCCAACAGGGTAACCTCACCTCTCCTGTTTCTAACCTCGGCCCATACTACCTCAGTAGACGAGTCCTCAAACGTCCTTTCTGTCGCTGTAATACTCTCCTTGATTAACAATGCCACACCCCCCCCTCTTTTACCATCTTCTCTGTTCTTACTGAAACATCTAAATCCCGGAACCTGCAACATCCATTCCTGCCCCTACTCTACCCATGTCTCCGAAATGGCCACAACATCGAGATCCCAGGTACCAACCCATGCTGCAAGCTCACCCACCTTATTCCGGATGCTCCTGGCGTTGAAGTAGACACACTTTAAACCAGGTTCTTGCTTGCCAGTGCCCTCTTGCACTGAGTCCTGAATCACTTCGCTCCTCCACAGTTTCCAGCTTCTGGCCATTTGGAAAATACTCTGATCTTTCCTTCCTGGATCTAAAATAGACAACCTCACACTTCCCCACATTGAACTTTATCTGTCACAGTTTTACCCACTCACTTAATCGATTGTAGGTTTAATAAGATCGAGGTGTTTTATATCCCTTTCTAAGGTAGGAACAGACTTGGCAGCACAAAGCTTGTTTTGAATCGACTTTATTGAGATAAAGGTAAGGATAAGTTTGTTAAGTTTTCAGATAAACCATAGTCACAAACTCAAGCAGTAATTAATGGTCTAACACAGATACTACCCGTATTAGAGATCGAACGGCAGAGCACACGACTCTTTCTCCTGCAGCTTGTGGTCTTCAGCTTTTCGGTGTCTTTCTCATCACCTGTTGTTGTTCTCTGCTGCACAGTGTCAAAGACAGGACTTCTTTTATCCTAGCACCTTTCCAGTTAACCCTTCTCTCTACATTTTACGATACTACAAATTAGGGTTAAAGTAAAGCTAGATGTTAGTTTATGCTAAGTTACTTGTTAGTTTATAATAGCTGGATTTTAACAATTAGTATTCTGGTTAGTACCTTTTAGTAACCTAATAATCTTGCACAATCAATGGCCCTCTGTAACTTTCTACTCCCAACTACACCATTTACTGTTACCTAATTTAGTGTCATCAGCAAATTTGGATATACAACTCTCTATTCCTTATCCAAAGTGATGTGTCCCGACAACATCCCGACAATAGTATCACAGAATCGTTACAGTGTCGAAGGAGGCCATTCGGCCCATCGTGTCCGCACTGGCTCTCTGAAAGAGCAATTCCCTCAATTCCATTCCCCCACCTTCTCCCCGTTACCCTGCACATTCTTCCTTTTCATATAACTGTCTGATTCCCTTTTGAATGCTTCAATTGAACCTGCCACCACCACGCTCTCAGGCAGCGCATTCCAGACCTTAACCACTCGCTGTGTGAAAAAGTTTTTCCTCATGTCACTTTTGCTTCTTTACCAAATACTTTAAATCTGTGTCCTCTCGTTCTCGATCCTTTCACGAGTGGGAACAGTTTCTCTCTATCTACTCTGTCCAGACCCCTCATGATTTTGAATATCTCGATCAAATCACCTCTCAGTCTTCTCTTCTCCAAGGAAAACAGTCCCAACTTCTCCAAACTATCTTCATAACTGAAATTCCTCATCCCTGGAACCATTCTCGTGAATCTTTTCTGTACTCTCTCCAATGTCCTCACGTCTTTCCTCAAGTGTGTCACCCAGAACTGGACACAATATTCCAGCTGAGGCCGAACTAGTGTCTTATACAAGTTCAACATATTTTCCTTGCTCTTGTACTCTAAGCCCCTATTAATAAAGCCCAGGATACTGTATGCTTTATTAACTGCTCTCTCAACCTGTCCTGCCACCTTCAATGACTTATGCACATATACACCCAGGTCCCTCTGCTCCTGCATCCCCTTTAGAATTGTACCCTTTATTTTATATTGTCTCTCCATGTTCTTCCTATCAAAATGAATCACTTCACATTTCTCTGCATTGAACTTCATCTGCCACCTGTCTGCCCATTCCACCAACTTGTCTATGTCCTTTTGAAGTTCTACATTATCTTCCTCACAGTTTACAATGTTTCCAAGTTTCGTATCATCTGCAAACTTTGAAATTGTGCCCTGTACACCAAGGTCCAGGTCATTAACATATATCAGGAAAAACAAGGGTCCCAACACTGATCCCTGGGGAACTCCACTACAAACATTCCTCCAGCCTGAAAACCATCCATTAACCAGTACTTTTTCCTGTCACTCAGCCAATTCCGTATCCATGTTGCTACTGTCCCTTTTATTCCATGAGCTATAACTTTGTTCACAAGTCTGTTGTGTGACACTGTATCAAACGCCTTTTGAGAGTCCATGTACACCACATCAACAGCATTGCCCTCATCAACCCTCTCTGTTACCTCTTCAAAAAACTCCAGCAAGTTAGTTAAACATGATTTTCCCTTAAGCAATCCATGCTGGCTTTCCTTAAATAACACACATTTGTCCGTGTGTGTGTATTGATTTTGTCCCTAATTATTTTTTCTAGAAGTTACCCCACTACCCAAGTTAAACTGACTGGCCTGTAGTTGCTGGGCTTATCTTCACACCCTTTTTTGCACAACAGTAATAATAACAATAATAACAATAGTACTGAAGACCTGTGCTCCAGAACTTGCCGCGCCCCTAGCCAAGCTGTTCCAGTACAGCTACAACACTGGCATCTACCCTGCAATGTGCAAAATTGCCCAGGTATGTCCTGTACACAAAACGCAGGACAAGTCCATCCCGGCCAATTACCGCCCCACCAGCCTACTCTCAATCATCAGTAAAGTGATGGAAGGTGTCATCAAGCGGCACTTGCTTAGCAATAACCTGCTCAGTGACGCTCAGTTTGGGTTCCACCAGGGCCAATCAGCTCCTGACCTCATTACAGAATCACAGAATTGTTACAGTACATTCGACCCATCGTGTCCACACCAGCTCTCCAAATAAGCCCGTGGCTATTGCAGTACCCAGTGACTTCAGTCATTTCTTGATATCACGCGGAGTGAATCAAATTGGCTGAAGTCTGGCATCTGTGATACTGGGGACTTCAGGAGGAGGCCGAGATGGATCATCAACTCGGCACTTCTGGCTGAAGATTGCTGCAAATGCTTCAGCCTTATCTTTCGCACTGATGTGCTGGGTTCCCCCATCATTGAGGATGGGGATATTTGTGGAGCCACCTCCTCCAGTTAGTTGTTTAATTGTCCACCACCATTCACGGCTGGATGTGGCAGGACTGCAGAGCTTAGATCTGATCCGTTCATTGTGGGAGTTATTTCTATGGAAGACTTTGAGATTCCCTTTTATGTTAACTGCCAGTCTTTGTTCATACTCACTTTGCTTTGATCCAAACTTGAATAAAAGAGCTGAAATCCAGATGTGAGGTGAGAGTGACTGCCCTTGAAATAAGGCAGCATTAGACCGAGTATGACATCAAGGAGCCCTAGCAAAACTGAAATCAATGGTAATCGAGGGAAAACTCTCCACTTCCCTAGCACAAGGGAAGATGATTGTGTTTGTTGGATGCCAAACATCTCAGCCTCAAGACATCACTGCAGGAGTTCCTCAGGGTCGTGTCCTCGGCCCAATCATCTTCAGCTGTTTCATCAATGACCTTCCTTCAATCATAAGGTCAGAGGTGGGGATGTTCACTGACTCCTCAAATACTGAAGCAGTCCATGTCCACATTCATGTTACGATCCTGTTAGCGGCCGTTAACTTTTAAAAAAAGAGTAAGTCAAATTCCCAGTTATAGCTGAAAGAATTACGTCACAAGATTTCATGTTTTAAACAAAAAACTTTACTGTATACGAATTAAACAAAGTAAAATACTGGAACTTAAGTCTACAATTTGGAAACATTTATATTTTAAACTTAAAATCGTAACAGAACACGAATGCCTGTACTTCAAACTCTAAATCTCAACAGACCACTCCTGTTTGAGTGTTATTGCCACCCCAAGAGTTCCCCTTTTCATTACAGGATCATGGCGGTTTGTTCCTTTCTCCTGGGATCAATTCAAAGCATGCATAGCTATTAGGAATTCACTTAGTTTCTCAGCTGTCTTCTGAGGTATGATATCACCTCCCAACTCTGGACTTCCCAGCTTGAACATGGGCCTGCTTCAAAACAGAAACACCCCAGGGGTTCCTGATGGTTTCTTTGCTCCTGAGTCCAACTGACTTCCAAAAGCCAACTGCTTGTCTGTCAGAAAGCACACAGATCAAAACACCTAACCAAAGGCATCTCCTTGCATCATCTATCCCCATAGCAAAGGTGGTACATATGGGTTGTCCCAAATAGCAATTTAAACTAATTATTTCCAACTCCAAATCTTCTCTTTGTTCTGGGAAATAAAGCCCTGATCGAGGCAGCTGCAGTCACAGCATCTCTATTAAGAAATTCAGAGACACTCCCATTGTTTAGGGTCCTCACACGTCCCATTCTGACCTTCCTCAATAAACATGGACCACCCTTTGATTTGTAACCACCCTAGATTTGTTTGCCAACTTCTCAAATCAGGTGTTTTTCATTTGTCTATCATTAAAAAAAATCAATCCCAAATTAAAAGTTACCTCCAGAAAATTAATAAAATTGTGAACCAGTGATAGAAACATTGATAAGTGGCAAGTAACATTCACACCACACAAGTGCCAGGAAATTACCATCTCCAACAAGAGAGAATCAAACCATGTCCCCTTGACATTCAATGGCATTACAATCACTGAATCCCCCACTATCAACATCCTAGGGGCTACCATTGACCAGAAACTGAACTGGCGTAGCCATATAAATACCGTGGCTACAAGAGCAGGTCAGAGGCTAGGAATCCTGAGGCGAGTAACTCACCTCCTGTCTCCCCAAAGCCTGTCCACCATCTACAAGGCACAAGTCAGGAGTGTGATGGAATACTCTCCACTTGCCTGGATGGGTGCAGCTCCAACAACACTCAAGAAGCTCGACACCATCCAGGACAAAGCAGCCCACTTGATTGGCACCCCATCCATGAACATTCACTCCCTCTACCACTGACGCACAGTGGCAGCAGTGTGTACCATCTACAAGATGCACTGCAGCAATTTACCAATCCTCCATCAACAGCACCTTCCAAACCCACGACCTCTATCAACTAGAAGGACAAGGGCAGCAGATGCATGGGAACACCACCACCTGCAAGTTCCCCTCCAAGTCACACACCATCCTGACTTGGAACTATATCGCCATTCCTTCACTGTCGCTGGGTCGAAATCCTGGAACTCCCTTCCGAACAGCACTGTGGGTGTACCTACCCCACATGGACTGTAGCGGTTCAAGAAGGCAGCTCACCACCACCTTACCACCACCTTAAGGGCAGTTAGGGATGGGCAATAAATGCTGGCCTGGCCACTCATTCCCACGTCCCAAAACCAAATTTTAAAAAGTCATGAATAAATTTAGTGAAAAGTTGAGACCCCAGTACATGTCCCTGGGACACCACTTCACACACCCACCTATTGGAGAACATTCCCTCTATTCTCACTCTCTGTCCTACCTCCCAACCAATGACTGACCCATGTTACAAGGGTACCTCCAGATCCATGCACGCTCATGTTTGCCAATCTCTTGTGTGGAACTTTATGTAAATTTATAAAGACAACATCCAGACACTCCCCTATCTACTGTGTTAGTGACCATGTGACTGTTGGTGACCATGTGACTGTTGGTGACCATGTGACTGTTGGTGACCATGTGACCGTGTTAGTGACCATGTGACCGTGTTTGTGACCTCCTCAAAACATCCATTAGATTAGTCAGGGTGTCTGACCACACTGACCCTCTGTTTCCTGTCTACCTGCTTAATTACTCGATCCCTGATAATTCTCACTGTTACTGATATTCCTGCTTTCAATTGCTGTACTTTTTGCAACAATGCTCCTCCTTCTCCTCATTTCCCTGTCCTTTTCCAAGATCTTATAACCTGGAATATTTATTTCCCAGTTGTGCCCATCTTTTTTTCTTTGTTTGTGGGATGTGGGCATTGCTGGCAAGGCCAGCATTTGTTGCCCATTTCTAATTGCCCTTGTCTTACTAGGCCATTTCAGAGAGCAGTTAAGAGTTAATCACATTGCTGTGGGTCTGGAGTCACATGTAGGCCAGACCAGGTAAGGACAGCTGATTTCCTTCCCTAAAGGACATTAGTGAACCAGATGGGTTTTTACAACAATCGACAATGGTTTCATGGCCATCATTAGACTAGCTTTTTAATTCCAGATTTATTAATTGAATTCAAATTCCACCATTTGCCGTGATGGGATTCAAACCCATGTCACAGAGCATTAGCCTGGGCTCTGGATTACTAGTCTAGTAACAATACGACTAGGCCACCGCCTCCCCAGCTTATAGCCTGATCTCTGATGCCAATTACAGCTTCCCCTTCAAACTGTAATTGTGCTTCTAATTCTCTGGTTTTATTCCTTGTGTATTTGTATCGAGGGTGTTTTTCTGGGTTACAGACTGCACACTGCCCTTTGCCCTGATGCTCACTTTTCACCAATCACACTTTTTCTTCATTCTTATCACTCCTGTTCTGTTAGAACAGGTATTACTTCCTGAACTGGGAGAATTTAAATTATTGCACAGTAAACATTGCTCACATCCATTCTCTTCTCATCTTTACTATATTTATACTAATTCCGCACCATTTATTAGTTTAAGCTCATTCTTACCAGGCGATGTATTCTTTCTGCTCAGATCCTGGTCCCAGTTTGATTCAGGTAGAGCCTATCCCAGTGATACAGTTCCGTCCTCTCCCAGTGATACAGTGCCGTCCTCTCCCAGTGATACAGTTCCGTCCTCTCCCAGTGATGCAGTTCCGTCCTATCCCAGTGATACAGTTCCATCCTATCCCAGTGATGCAGTTCCGTCCTATGCCAGTGATACAGTTCCGTCCTATGCCAGTGATGCAGTTCCATCCTATCCCAGTGATACAGTGCCGTCCTCTCCCAGTGATAGTTCCGTCCTCTCCCAGTGATGCAGTTCCGTCCTATGCCAGTGATGCAGTTCCGTCCTCTCCCAGTGATACAGTTCCGTCCTATCCCAGTGATACAGTTCCGTCCTATGCCAGTGATGCAGTTCCATCCTATGCCAGTGATGCAGTTCCATCCTATGCCAGTGATGCAGTTCCGTCCTATCCCAGTGATACAGTTCCGTCCTATGCCAGTGATGCAGTTCCATCCTATCCCAGTGATGCAGTTCCGTCCTATGCCAGTGATACAGTTCCGTCCTCTCCCAGTGATACAGTTCCGTCCTCTCCCAGTGATATAGTTCCGTCCTCTCCCAGTGATGCAGTTCCGTCCTATGCCAGTGATGCAGTTCCGTCCTATCCCAATGATGCAGTTCCGTCCTATGCCAGTGATGCAGTTCCGTCCTATGCCAGTGATGCAGTTCCATCCTATGCCAGTGATGCAGTTCCATCCTATGCCAGTGATAGTTCCGTCCTCTCCCAGTGATGCAGTTCCGTCCTATGCCAGTGATGCAGTTCCGTCCTCTCCCAGTGATACAGTTCCGTCCTATCCCAGTGATACAGTTCCGTCCTATGCCAGTGATGCAGTTCCATCCTATGCCAGTGATGCAGTTCCATCCTATGCCAGTGATGCAGTTCCATCCTATGCCAGTGATGCAGTTCCGTCCTATCCCAGTGATACAGTTCCGTCCTATGCCAGTGATGCAGTTCCATCCTATCCCAGTGATGCAGTTCCGTCCTCTCCCAGTGATATAGTTCCGTCCTCTCCCAGTGATGCAGTTCCGTCCTATGCCAGTGATACACTTCCGTCCTCTCCCAGTGATGCAGTTCCATCCTATCCCAATGATGCAGTTCCGTCCTATCCCAGTGATACAGTTCCGTCCTATGCCAGTGATACAGTTCCGTCCTCTCCCAGTGATACAGTTCCGTCCTGCACCAGTGATACAGTTCCGTCCTCTCCCAGTGATATAGTTCCGTCCTCTCCCAGTGATGCAGTTCCGTCCTATGCCAGTGATAGTTCCGTCCTCTCCCAGTGATGCAGTTCCGTCCTATGCCAGTGATGCAGTTCCGTCCTCTCCCAGTGATACAGTTCCGTCCTATCCCAGTGATACAGTTCCGTCCTATGCCAGTGATGCAGTTCCATCCTATGCCAGTGATGCAGTTCCATCCTATGCCAGTGATGCAGTTCCATCCTATGCCAGTGATGCAGTTCCGTCCTATCCCAGTGATACAGTTCCGTCCTATGCCAGTGATGCAGTTCCATCCTATCCCAGTGATGCAGTTCCGTCCTCTCCCAGTGATATAGTTCCGTCCTCTCCCAGTGATGCAGTTCCGTCCTATGCCAGTGATACACTTCCGTCCTCTCCCAGTGATGCAGTTCCATCCTATCCCAATGATGCAGTTCCGTCCTATCCCAGTGATACAGTTCCGTCCTATGCCAGTGATACAGTTCCGTCCTCTCCCAGTGATACAGTTCCGTCCTGCACCAGTGATACAGTTCCGTCCTATCCCAGTGATGCAGTTCCGTCCTATGCCAGTGATACAGTTCCATCCTATCCCAGTGATGCAGTTCCGTCCTATGCCAGTGATGCAGATCCGTCCTATGCCAGTGATGCAGATCCGTCCTATGCCAGTGATGCAGTTCCGCCCTATCCCAGTGATACAGTTCCGTCCTCTCCCAGTGATGCAGTTCCGTCCTCTCCCAGTGATGCAGTTCCGTCCTATCCCAGTGATGCAGTTCCGTCCTCTCCCAGTGATGCAGTTCCGTCCTATGCCAGTGATGCAGTTCCGTCCTATGCCAGTGATGCAGTTCCGTCCTATCCCAGTGATACAGTTCCGTCCTATCCCAGTGATACAGTTCCGTCCTATCCCAGTGATACAGTTCCGTCCTATCCCAGTGATACAGTTCCGTCCTATCCCAGTGATACAGTTCCGTCCTATCCCAGTGATGCAGTTCCGTCCTATCCCAGTGATGCAGTTCCGTCCTATCCCAGTGATGCTGTTCCGTCCTATGCCAGTGATACAGTTCCATCCTATCCCAGTGATGCAGTTCCGTCCTATGCCAGTGATGCAGTTCCGTCCTATGCCAGTGATACAGTTCCGTCCTCTCCCAGTGATACAATTCCGTCCTGTACCAGTGATACAGTTCCGTCCTATGCCAGTGATACAGTTCCGTCCTATCCCAGTGATGCAGTTCCGTCCTATGCCAGTGATACAGTTCCATCCTATCCCAGTGATGCAGTTCCGTCCTATGCCAGTGATGCAGATCCGTCCTATGCCAGTGATGCAGATCCGTCCTATGCCAGTGATGCAGATCCGTCCTATGCCAGTGATGCAGTTCCGCCCTCTCCCAGTGATGCAGTTCCGCCCTCTCCCAGTGATGCAGTTCCGTCCTATCCCAGTGATGCAGTTCCGTCCTATCCCAGTGATGCAGTTCCGTCCTATCCCAGTGATGCAGTTCCATCCTCTCCCAGTGATGCAGTTCCGTCCTCTCCCAGTGATGCAGTTCTGTCCTATGCCAGTGATACAGTTCCGTCCTATGCCAGTGATACAGTTCCGTCCTCTCCCAGTGATGCAGTTCCGTCCTCTCCCAGTGATACAGTTCCGTCCTATGCCAGTGATACAGTTCCGTCCTATGCCAGTGATACAGTTCCGTCCTATGCCAGTGATACAGTTCCGTCCTATCCCAGTGATGCAGTTCCGTCCTATCCCAGTGATGCAGTTCCGTCCTATGCCAGTGATGCAGTTCCGTCCTCTCCCAGTGATGCAGTTCCGTCCTATGCCAGTGATGCAGTTCCGTCCTATGCCAGTGATACAGTTCCGTCCTATGCCAGTGATGCAGTTCCGTCCTATGCCAGTGATACAGTTCCGTCCTATGCCAGTGATACAGTTCCGTCCTATGCCAGTGATGCAGTTCCGTCCTATGCCAGTGATGCAGTTCCTTCCTATCCCAATGATGCAGTTCCGTCCTCTCCCAGTGATACAGTTCCGTCCTCTCCCAGTGATACAGTTCCGTCCTCTCCCAGTGATACAGTTCCGTCCTATCCCAGTGATGCAGTTCCGTCCTATGCCAGTGATGCAGTTCCGTCCTATCCCAGTGATGCAGTTCCGTCCTATCCCAGTGATGCAGTTCCGTCCTCTCCCAGTGATGCAGTTCCGTCCTCTCCCAGTGATGCAGTTCCGTCCTCTCCCAGTGATGCAGTTCCGTCCTATCCCAGTGATGCAGTTCCGTCCTATCCCAGTGATGCAGTTCCGTCCTATCCCAGTGATGCAGTTCCGTCCTCTCCCAGTGATGCAGTTCCGTCCTATGCCAGTGATGCAGTTCCGTCCTATGCCAGTGATGCAGTTCCGTCCTATGCCAGTGTCCCCTCCTCCTCATGCTATTCCTTCAGCCTCATACTCACCTTCTTGATCTGTTTGTCCCTTCATCAATTAGCAGGTGGCTCAGATTGCCACCCTCGCACTCCTGCTTTTTAATTTAGCTCTTCCCTTTTCCTGCCTATGTCATTGGTCCTGACATGAACCACAGTAACTGAATCTTCCCATCCCTTTCCAACTTTCTTTCCAGTTGCATTGCGATATCTCTTACCCTGGCACCAGGTAGGCAACCCTCCCTCTTGATCATGGCTGCAGAGGATGCTGTCTAGAACTATACCCTTTCTGCTTCATTTCCCTGCCCCTTCCCTCACCTCCTGAACTGTCTTGTGCTCCACGGAGCCTCGCTTATCTTCCTGGTCCACTGAGAAAGTGGTGGTGAGCTGTCCTCTTGAACACTGCAGTCTATCTGGTGCCAGTACACACTCAGTGCTGTTCAGGATTTTGACCCAGTGACAGTGAAGGAACGGTGATTGAGTTCCAAGTCAGGATGACTTGGAGGGGAAGTTTGTGATGATAGTGTTCCCATGCACCCGATTCCCTTGTCATCTAGGAGGTAGAGTTTGTGGTTTTGTAAGGTGCTGTCAAAGATGCCTTCTGTATGTAGTCAGTGTTAACTGTGAGAATGAATCTGTAAAGACTGCAATTGTCTTTTGAATTCTGGACAGGTTGTTGGCCCCTGTGTGGAGTGACAGAGTTTCAGTGTTCGTTGGACCACTGTGTTGCCTACAGTCAGAGATGTGATGGTCACGATGATTGCGGAGATTTCAGTGATGAATACAATTGTGTGTGTAGTTCGAGTGAGTTCCAGTGTCCAGACAATCGCTGTCTGAGGAGGGAGCAGGTCTGTGATGGGACGTCAGACTGTGATCCAGGAGTGGATGAGCTCATCTGTCAAACTGAAGGTAAATATCCTGGGAAAAAAGTAAAAAAGGCAAAAAATGTGAACCTACAGTCAAAAATGCTGTAAATGAGGCTGCACCTGTTTATATCACTTGTTAGAGCCTTGACTGAAACTACTCTGTCCCCCATAGATACTGACTGAGCCCCCTACAATTCAACATTATCTGTAAATATTCCATCTTTGGTACAATCTAACATTTGAGGTTTCATTTGAAAGATAAGGAAGATTGTGTGGGAAGGAGGAATCGGAGAGGATTGGCTCGAGATTATTGTAAACACGTTCTTAGAATAAATTGCTTCTTGTGCACAGTTATGTAGGAACAGGAGGTTATTCATGGCTAGTCCAACAGTCGGTTTTGCACAGAATCATATACAGTAAGTACATGTGATATTCAGCAGCTTGTGTACACGGTATTGCAATTTCTAGGAAATTATATTCAGATATAGAGCAAGTTGTGTGCAGTAAGTATCTCGTACAGTAATGCACATTGTATATAATAGGTGTATGTGCAGTAGCAGGAGAGAACTTGCATTTCTGTAGCACCTGTCACAACCTCAGGCCATCCCAAAGTGCCTTACAGCCAATGAAATATATTTACTGTGTAATGTTGGAGAACACTACTGTGCACATTGTGTACAGTAGGTACATGTCTGTATTAAGTATTATTAGGGTTTATTGGTATTTGTAAAGTTTATGAATAGTAGTAATGTTTATTAGTATTGGCAAAGCTTTATTATCATTGGTAACTATGGGGCGGCACAGTGGTTAGCACCGCAGCCTCACAGCTCCAGCGACCCGGGTTCGATTCCGGGTACTGCCTGTGTGGAGTTTGCAAGTTCTCCCTGTGTCTGCGTGGGTTTCCTCCGGGTGCTCCGGTTTCCTCCCACAAGCCAAAAGACTTGCAGGTTGGTAGGTAAATTGGCCATTATAAATTGTCACTAGAAAAGGTAGGTAGTAGGGAAATATAGGGACAGGTGGGGATGTGGTAGGAATATGGGATTAGTGTAGGATGAGTATAAATGGGTGGTTGATGTTCGGCACAGATTCGGTGGGCCGAAGGGCCTGTTTCAGTGCTGTATCTCTAAATAAAATAAATAAAATATAATAGACTCACGGAGTGCATATTAAAAGCTGAGTGTGGAGATTTGAGTTTGGTGAGTGGTGAGTTCAGTGAAGGGGGAAAAGGTGCTTCATTTTTCCATTTTCCCTCTTTTTTTTTTGTACTCTTTTAACTCTCCATTATTTGGTTCTTGCTTCGCTGCAGTGGGCGGAGCTGTTTGGTGAGTAATTGCTAAGATGTGACATCACAGGCAAGGAGGTAGGTGATTGGTTTGGGAAGAAGCTACCTGTTTGGTGAGTATCTGGCAAGTGATTAAGGTCCATTCTAATCCTAACGTTTAACATAGTAAAGGAACCAGAGGGAGGAGATTACTGTATTTAGTTAGCATTTAATATTTATAGTCGGAATCTAGCACGAGGGACCATATAGTTAATTGTAACAATTTAGTAAGGAGTTAATAAGTATTTATTTATTTTAAATTAATTTATTAATTAGTGCTAGAAATGTCAGTTAGAGGGGTGAAGTGCTTCACCTGTGAGATGTGGGAGGTCCGTGACGCTTCCAGCGTTCCGGACGACTACATCTGCAGGAAGTGTTCCCAGTTGCAGCTCCTCACAGACCGCATGGATCGGTTGGAGCGGCAACTGGATGCACTTAGGAGCATGCAGGTGGCAGAGAGCGTCATAGACAGGAGTTTTAGAGAAGTGGTTACACCCAAGGTGCAGGCAGATAGATGGGTGACCGCTAGAAGGGGCAGGCAGTCAGTGCAGGAATCCCCTGTGGCTATCCCCCTCTCTAACAGGTATACCGTTTTGGATACTGTTGGGGGGGATGGCCTATCAGGGGAAAACAGCAGCAGCCAGAGCGGTGGCACCACGGCTGGCACTGTTGTTCAGCAGGGAGGGACAAAGCGCAGAAGAGCAATAGTTATAGGGGACTCTATAGTCAGGGGCACAGATAGGCGCTTCTGTGGACGTGAAAGAGACTCCAGGATGGTATGTTGCCTCCCTGGTGCCAGGGTCAAGGATGTCTCTGAACGGACAGGGGGCATTCTGAAGGGGGAGGGTGAACAGCCAGAGGTTGTGGTACACATCGGTACCAACGACATAGGCAGGAAGAGTGACAAGGTCCTGCAGGGGGAGTTTCGGGAGTTAGGTAGAAAGTTAAAAGACAGGACCTCTAGGGTTGTAATCTCGGGATTACTCCCTGTGCTACGTGCCAGTGAGGCTAGAAATAGGAAGATAATGCAGCTAAACACGTGGCTGAACAGCTGGTGTAGAAGGGAGGGTTTCAGATATCTGGATCATTGGGATCTCTTCAGGGACAGGTGGGACCTGTACAAGAAGGACGGGTTGCATCTAAACTGGAAGGGCACAAATATCCTGGCTGCGAGGTTTGCTAGCGTCACTCGGGAGGGTTTAAACTCGTGTGGCAGGGGGGTGGGAACCGGAGGAGTAGGACAGCAGGTGAAATAAATGAGGGGGACATAGTAAATAAGGCCAGTAAGACTAAGAGGAAGAGCAGGCAGGGAGATGTTGCGGAACACAGCGGGACTGGTGATCTGAAGTGCATTTGTTTCAATGCAAGAAGTATAACAAGTAAGGCAGATGAACTTAGAGCTTGGTTTAGTACTTGGAACTATTATGTTGTTGCTATTACAAAGACTTGGTTGAGGGAAGGGCAGGATTGGCAGCTAAATGTTCCAGGATTTAGAAGCTTCAGGCGGGATAGAGGGGGATGTAAAAGGGGTGGGGGAGTTGCATTACTGGTTAAGGAGAATATCACAGCTGTACTGCGGGAGGACACCTCGGAGGGGTCATGCAGCGAGGCAATATGGGTGGAGCTCAGGAATAGGAAGGGTGCAGTCACGATGTTGGGGGTTTACAACAGGCCTCCCAACAGCCAGCGGGAGGTAGAGGAGCAGATATGTAGACAGATTTTGGAAAGATGTAAAGGTAACAGGGTTGTGGTGGTGGGTGATTTTAACTTCCCCTATATTGAATGGGACTCACTTAGTGCTAGGGGCTTGGATGGGGCAGAATTTGTAAGGAGCATCCAGGAGGATATCTTGAAACAATACGTAGATAGTCCAACAAGGGATGGGGCTGTACTGGACCTGGTATTGGGGAATGAGCCCGGCCAGGTGGTCGAAGTTTCAGTAGGGGAGCATTTCGGGAACAGTGACCATAATTCCATACGTTTTAAGCTACTTATGGATAAGGATAAGAGTAGTCCTCGGGTGAAGGTGCTAAATTGGGGGAAGGCTAATTATAACAATATTAGGCAGGAACTGAAGAATTTAGATTGGGGGTGGCTGTTTGAGGGTAAATCAACATCTGACATGTGGGAGTCTTTGAAATGTCAGTTGATTAGAATCCAGGACCAGCATGTTCCTGCGAGGAAGAAGGATAAGTTTGGCAAGTTTTGGGAACCTTGGATAACGTGGGATATTGTGAGCCTCGTCAAAAAGAAAAAGGAAGCATTTGTAAGGGCTGGAAGGCTAGGAACAGACGAATCCCCTGAGGAATATAAAGACAGTAGGAAGGAACTTAAGCAAGGAGTCAGGAGGGTTAAAAGGGGTTACGAGAAGTCATTGGCAAACAGGATTAAGGAAAATCCCAAGGCTTTTTATGCGTATATAAAGAGCAAGAGGGTAACCGGGGAAAGGGTTGGCCCACTCAAGGACAGAGAAGGGAATCTTTGTGTGGAGCCAGAGGAAATGGGTGAGGTACTAAATGAGTACTTTGCATCAGTATTCACCAAACAGAAGGACTTGGTGGATGATGAGTCCAGGGAAGGGAGTGCAGATAGTCTCAGTCATCTCATTATCAAAAAGGAGGAGGTGTTGGGTGTCTTGCAAAGCATTAAGGTAGCTAAGTCCCCAGGGCCTGATGGGATCTACCCCAGAATACTGAGAGAGGCAAGGGAAGAAGTTGCTGGGGCCTTGACAGAAATCTTTGCATCCTCATTGGCTACAGGTGAGGTCCCAGAGGACTGGAGAATAGCCAATGTTGTTCCTTTGTTTAAGAAGGGTAGCAAGGATAATCCAGGAAATTATAGGCTGGTGAGCCTTACGTCAGTGGTAGGGAAATTATTAGAGAGGATTCTTCGGGACGGGATTTACGCCCATTTGGAAACAGATGGACATATTAGCGAGAGGCAGCATGGTTTTGTGAAGGGGAGGTCGTGTCTCACTAATTTGATTGAGTTTTTTGAGAAAGTGACGAAGATGATTGAAGAAGGAAGGGCAGTGGATGCTATCTATATGGACTTCAGTAAAGCCTTTGACAAGGTCCCTCATGGCAGACTGATACAAAAGGTGAAGTCACACGGGATCAGAGGTGAGCTGGTAAGATGGATACAGAACTGGCTTGGTCATACATGTCAGAGGGTAGCAGTGGAAGGGTGCTTTTCTGAATGGAGGGATGTGACTAGTGGTGTTCCGCAGGGATCAGTGCTGGGACGTTTGCTGTTTGTAGTATATATCAATGATTTGGAGGAAAGTGTAGCTGGTCTGATTAGTAAGTTTGCGGACGACACAAAGGTTGGTGGAGTTGCGGACAGTGATGAGGATTGTCAGAGGATACAGCAGGATATAGATCGGTTGGAGACTTGGGCGGAGAAATGGCAGATGGAGTTTAATCCGGACAAATGTGAGGTAATGCATTTTGGAAGGTCTAATGCAGGTGGGAAGTATACAGTAAATGGCAGAACCCTTAGGAGTATTGACAGGCAGAGAGATCTGGGCGTACAGGTCCACAGGTCACTGAAAGTGGCAACGCAGGTGGATAAGGTAGTCAAGAAGGCATACGGCATGCTTGCCTTCATCGGTCGGGGCATAGAGTATAAAAATTGGCAAGTCATGCTGCAGCTGTACAGAACTTTAGTTAGGCCACACTTAGAATATTGCGTGCAATTCTGGTCGCCACACTACCAGAAGGACGTGGAGGCTTTGGAGAGGGTACAGAAGAGGTTTACCAGGATGTTGCCTGGTCTGGAGGGCATTAGCTATGAGGAGAGGTTGGAAATACTTGGATTGTTTTCACTGGAACGACGGAGGTGGAGGGGTGGCATGATAGAGGTTTACAAAGTTATAAGCGGCATGGACAGAATGGATAGTCAGAAGCTTTTTCGCAGGGTGGAAGAGTCAGTTACTAGGGGACATAGGTTTAAGGTGAGAGGGGCAAAGTTTAGAGGGGATGTGCGAGGCAAGTTCTTTACACAGAGGGTGGTGAGTGCCTGGAACTTGCTGCCAGGGGAGGTGGTGGAAGCAGGTGCCATAGAGACATTTAAGAGACATCTTGACAAATACATGAATAGGATGTGAATAGAGGGATACGGACCCCGGAAGTGCAGAAGGTTTTAGTTTAGGCAGGTATCAAGATCGGCGCAGGCTTGGAGGGCCGAATGGCCTGTTCCTGTGCTGTACTGTTCTTTGTTCTTTGTAAACTTAATAAAATATATAAAAAGAGGAAAAGAAAATAAATAGTTGAATAAAGTAATGAAGTACTTCATTAAAATACAATAAGAATTGCAGGACAGGTGATGTGTCACGGCTGCAGCATGTGGGAACTCCTGGATGCCAGTGTGATCCAGGGCGCAAACGTGTTCAGTAAATGTTTGCGGCTCGAAGAGCTTCGGCTCAGTCATTGAACTGGATTCCGAGCTGCAGACACTGCGACACATCAGGGAGGGGGAAAGTTACCTGGACATTTTGTACCAGGAGGCGGTCACACCCCTTAGGGTCGGGTCTTCTGATTTGGTCAGTGGTCAGGGACAGGAGAGTGTGGCTGCAGCTGAGACAGGTAAGGGGACCCAGAGGGCAGGAGTGCAGGAGCCTCAGCTGTTGCTATTGTCCAACAGGTTTGAGGTTCTTTCAGCTTGTTTGGATGAGAGTGGGAGCTGCAGGGTGGATGAGCAACCTGACCATGGTACCATGATACAGGAAACGATTCAAATGGAGGAGGAAAAAGGAATGTAGTGGTAATAGGGGACAGTATAGTTAGTGGGATTGACACTGTTCTCTGCAGCAAAGAGCGAGAGTCCAGACGGCTGTGTTGCCTGCCCGGTGCCAGGGTTTGGGACATCTACTCAGGGCTGGAGAGGAACTTACAGTGGGAGGGGGAGGATCCAGTCATCGCGATCCATGTAGGTACCAACGACATAGGCAGGACAAGGAAAAAGGTTCTGCATAGTCAGTATGAGGAGCTAGGCACCAAATTAAGAAACAGAACATCAAAAGGTAATAATCTCTGGATTATTACCTGAGCCACGTGCAAATTAGCACAGGGCAAATAAGATTAGAGAAATTAATGCGTGGCTCAAAGACTGGTGTGGTAGAAGTGGGTTCTGGTTCGTGGAGTACTGGCGCCAGTACTGGGGAAAGTGGTGGCTGTACCATTGGGACGGTCTACACCTGAATCGTGCTGTGGTGAGCCACATAACTGGGGAAGTAGAGAGGGTTTTAAACTGAATAGTGGGGGCAAGGGATCAATTTGGGAAGATATGGTAAATCAAAGAGTAGAGACAAGGCAAGAGAAAATGGTATTAATATGGGAAAAGATGAACAGACTGTGACAGGAAGGGACAGAGCGTAAAAATCTAAGAGTAAATCAACAGATAAGGCTAGAGGTTACAAAAATAAAAAGGACAGAACCAAAGGCTCTGTATCTGTTTTCAAGAAGGAGTTCGATATAGCTCTTGGGGTAAAAGGGATCAAAGGATATGGGGGGAAAGCGGGAACAGGCTACTGAGTTGGATGATCAGCCATGATCATAATGAATGGCAGAGCAGGCTTGAAGGGCCGAATGGCCTACTCCTGCTCCTATTTTCTATGTTTCTATCTGAATACACGTAGCATTCGAAACAAAACAGCTGAACTGAGAGCACAAATAGAAATAATTAAGTATGATCTGATAGCCATTACAGAGACATGGCTGCAGGGCAACATAGATTGTGACCTGAATATTGAAGGATACGTGACATTTAGGAAGGACAGGAAGCTAGGAAAAGGTGGAGGGGTAGCTCTGTTAATTAATGATGGTATTAACGCAATAGAGAGGGATGACCTAAGTTCAGGAGACCAGGATGTAAAAGCAGTTTGGGTTGAGATGAGAAATCATAAAGGCAAGAAGTCACTTGTGGGAGTGGTGTACAGGCCACCGAACATTAACCACACTGTAGGACGGGGTATAAAGGAAGAAAAAATGGCAGCTTGTCAGAAAGGTACAACGATAATGATGGGGGATTTTAATTTACAGATAGACGGGGAAAAATCAGATGGGCAGAGGTAGCCTACATGAGGAGTACATAGAATGTTTTGGCGATAATTTCTTGGAAAAATACATTCTGGGGCCAACCAGAGAGCAGGCTATACTGGACCTGGTATTGTGCAATGAGACTGAATTAATTAGTGATCTCATAGTTAAGGCAGCCCGAGGTAGCAGCGATCATAATATGATTGAATTTTACATTCAGTTTGAGGGAGAGAAGAGTGGATCCATGACTAGTATTTTAAACTTAAATAAGGGCAATTATGAGGGAATGAAAGCAGAGCTAGCTAAATTAAACTGGCAAATCAGGTTAAGGGATAGGTCAATAGAGATGCAGTGGCAGACAATTAAGGGGAGATTTCAGCATACACAATAGATACATTCCAACGAGAAAGAAAAATTCCAAGGATGGGACCCACCATCCATGGTTAACTAAAGAGTTAAAGATAGTATCAAACTTAAAGAAAAAGCCGATAATTGCACAAAGATGGGAGGCAGGTCAGAAGATTGGACAGAATATAAAAAACAGCAAAGAATGATGAAAAGATTGATAAGGAAGGTAAAATTCGAGTACAAGAGCAAGCTAGCAAGAAATATAAAGACAGATAGTAAGAGTTTCTCTTCATATTTCAAAAAAAGAGCTAACAAAGTGAGCGTTTGTCCTATCGGAAGTGAATATGGAGAATAAGGAGATGGCAGATGAATTGAACAGATATTTTGCATCGGTCTTCACCATAACGTCCCAGTATTAGCTGTAAGTCAGGAAATGGGAGGGAGGAACTCAAGAAAATTACAATCACCAGGGAAGTGGTACTGAGCACATTGTTGGAACTGCGGGCTGACAAGTCCCCGGGTCCTGATGGACTTTATCGTAGGGTGTTAAAAGAAGTGGCTAGTGAGATAGTTGATGCGTCAGTTTTAATTTTACAAAATTCCCTTGATTCGGGGAAGGTTTTATTGGATTGGAAAATAGCGAATGTAACTCCTTCATTCAGAAAGGGAGGGAGACAGAAATCAGGAAACTACAGGCCAGTTAGCTTAACATCTGTCTCAGGGAAAATGTTAGAAGCTATTATTAAAGATGTTATCGCAGGGCATTTAGAAAAATTCAAGGTAATCAGGCAGAGTCAACATGGTTTTGTGAAAGACAAAATGTGAAATTGTCCACTTTGACAGGAAGAATAAAAAAGAAGTATATTATCTAAATTGTGAGAGATTGCAGAGCTCTGAGATGCAGAGGGATCTGGGTGTCCTAGTACATGAATTGCAAAAGGTGACAGAACATAGAACATAGAACAGTACAGCACAGTACAGGCCCTTCAGCCCACGATGTTGTGCCGAACCTTTAACCTACTCTAAGATCAAACTAACTACCTACCCTTCATTCTACTATCACCCATGTACCTATCCAAGAGTCGCTTAAATGTCCCTAATATATCTGCTTCTACTACCACCGCTGGCAGTGCATTCCACGCACCCACCACTCTCTGTGTAAAGAACCTACCTCTGACATCTCCCCGAAACCTTCCTCCAATCACCTTAAAATTATGCCCCCTGGTGATGGCCCTTTCCGCCCTGGGAAAAAGTCTCTGACTATCCACTCTATCTATGCCTCTCATCATCTTGTACCCCTCTATCAAGTCACCTCTCATCCTCCTTCGCTCCAATGAGAAAAGCCCTAGCTCCCTCAATCTTTCTTCATAGGACATGCCCTCCAGTCCAGGCAGTATCCTGGTAAATCTCCACTGCACCCTCTCTAAAGCGTCCACATCCTTCCTATAATGAGGCGAGCAGAACTGAACACAATATTCCAAGTGTGGTCGAACCAGGGCTTTATAGAGCTGCAGCATAACCTCGCGGCTCTTAAACTCAATCCCCCTGTTAATGAAAGCCAACACCCCATACGCCTTCTTAACAACCCTATTAACTTGGTTGGCAACTTTGAGCGATCTATGGACATGGACCCAAGATCCCTCTGTTCCTCCACACTACCAAGAATCCTGTCTTTAAGCCTGTATTCCGCATTGAAATTCGACCTTCCAAAATGAATCACTTCACACTTTTCCAGGTTGAACTCCATCTGCCACTTCTCAGCCCAGCTCTGCATCCTGTCAATGTCCCGTTGCAACCTACAACAGCCTTCCACACTACCCACAACTCCAGCAATCTTAGTGTCATCGGCAAACTTGCGAACCCAGCCTTCCACTTCCTCATCCAAGTCATTTATAAAAATCACAAAGAGCAGAGGTCCCAGAACAGATCCTTGTGGAACAACACTGGTCACCGAGCTCCAGGCTGAATACTTTCCAACTACTACCACCCTCTGACTTCTATGGGCCAGCCAATTTTGTATCCAGACAGCCAACTTTCCCTGAATCCCATGCCTCCTTACTTTCTGAATGAGCCTACCATGGGGAACCTTATCAAACGCCTTGCTAAAATCCAGAGACACCACATCCACTGCTCTTCCTTCATCAATGTGTTTTGTCACGTCTTCAAAGAATTCAATAAGGCTTGTGAGGCATGACCTGCCCCTCACAAAGCCATGCTGACTGTCTCTAATCAAACCATGCCTTTCCAAATAATCATAAATCCTGTCTCTCAGAATCCTCTCCAATAATTTGCCCACTACCGACGTAAGACTGACTGGTCTATAATTCCCAGGGTTATCCCTATTCCCTTTCTTGAACAAGGGAATAACATTTGCCACCCTCCAATCATCCGGTACTACTCCAGTGGACAGTGAGGACGCAAAGATCATCGCCAAAGGCGCAGCAATCTCTTCACTCGCTTCCCGTAATATCCTTGGGTATAACCAGGTTAATAGGGCTGTTAAGAAAGCATATGGTGTGTTAGCTTTTATTAGTAGGGGGGTCGAGTTTCGGAGCCACGAGGTCATGCTGCAGCTGTACAAAACTCTGGTGAGACCGCACCCGGAGTATTGCGTGCAGTTCTGGTCACCGCATTATAAGAAGGATGTGGAAGCTATGGAAAGGGTGCAGAGGAGATTTACTAGGATGTTGCCTGGTATGGAGGGAAGGTCTTACGAGGAAAGGCTGAGGGACTTGAGGTTGTTTTCGTTGGAGAGAAGGAGGAGGAGAGGTGACTTAATAGAGACATATAAGATAATCAGAGGGTTGGATCGGGTGGATAGTGAGAGTCTTTTTCCTCGGATGGTGATGGCAAACACGAGGGGACATAGCTTCAAGTTGAGGGGTGATAGATATAGGACAGATGTGAGAGGTAGTTTCTTGACTCAGAGAGTAGTAGGGGCGTGGAACGCCCTGCCTGCAGCAGTAGTAGATTCGCCAACTTTAAGGGCATTTAAGTGGTCATTGGATAGACAGATGGATGAAAATGGAATAGTGTAGGTCAGATGGTTTCACAGGTCGGCGCAACATCGAGGGCCGAAGGGCCTGTACTGCGCTGTAATGTTCTAATTCTAATTTTAATCCCGTCTGGCCCCGGGGACTTATCTGTCCTCATATCATTCATAATTTCCAGCACATACTCCCTCTTAACGTCAACCTGTTCGAGCATATCAGCCTGTTCCACGCTGTCCTTCCAAACGACCAGGTCCCTCTCACTAGTGAATACTGAGCAAAGTATTTATTTAGGACCTCCCCTACCTCCTCCGACTCCAGGCACAAGTTCCCTCCACTATCCCTGATCGGCCCTACCCTCACTCTGGCCATCCTCTTGTTCCTCACATAAGTGTAGAACGCCTTGGGATTTTCCTTAATCCTACCCGCCAAGACTTTTTCATGTCCCTTCTAGCTCTCCTAAGTCCATTCTTCAGTTCCTTCCTGGCTACCTTGTAACCCTCGAGAGCCCTGCCTGATCCTTGCTTCCTCAACCTTAAGTAAGCTTCCTTCTTCCTCTTGACTAGCGGTTCCACATCTCTTGTCATCCAAGGTTCCTTCACCCTACCATCCCTTCCCTGCCTCATCGGGACAAACCTATCCAGCAGTCGCAGCAAGTGCTCCCTAAACAACCTCCACATTTCTGTCGTGCATTTCCCTGAGAACATCTGTTCCCAATTTAAGCTCCCCAGTTCCTGCCTAATAGCATTGTAATTCCCCCTCCCCCAATTAAATATTTTCCCATCCCGTCTGCTCCTGTCCCTTTCCATGACTAGAGTAAAGGTCAGGGAGTTGTGATCACTATCACCGAAATGCTTTCCCACCGAGAGATCTGCCACCTGGCCTGATTCGTTGCCAAGCACCAAGTCCAACATAGCCTCCCCTCTGGTCGGCCTATCTACATATTGAGTCAGGAAACCTTCCTGGACACACCTGACAAAAACTGCTCCATCCAAACTATTTGCACTAAGGAGGTTCCAATCAATATTAGGGAAGTTGAAGTCACCCATGACAACAACCCTGTTACTTCTGCACCTTTCCAAAATCTGCCTCCCAATCTGTTCCTCCGTGTCTCTGTTGCTATTGGGGGGTCTATAGAAAACTCTCAATAAAGTGACTGCTCCTTTCCTGTTTCTGACTTCCACCCATAATGACTCAGTAGACAAACCCTCCTCGACGACCTCCCTTTCTGCAGCTGTGATACTATCCCTGATTAACAATGCCGCTCCCCCACCTCTTTTACCTCCCTCCCTATTCCTTTTGAAACATCTAGTATGCAGGTACAGCAAGTAATTAGGAAAGCTAATAGAATGTTATCGTTTATCGTGAGGGGAATTGAATACAAAAGTAGGGAGGTTATGCTTCAGCTATACAGGGCATTGGTGGGACCACATCTGGAGTACTGTGTACAGTATTGATCTCCTTATTTAAGGAAGGATGTAAATGCGTTGGAGGCAGTACAGAGAAGGTTTACTAGACTAATACCTGGAATGGGCGGGCTGTCTTACGAGGAAAGATTGGACAAGCTAGGCTTGTATCCACTGGAATTTAGAAGAGTAAGAGGTGACTTGATTGAAACATATAAGATCCTGAGGGGTCTTGACAGGGTGGATGTGGAAAGGATGTTTCCCCTTGTGGGAGAATCTAGAACTAGGGGTCACTGTTTAAAAATAAGGGGTCGCCCATTTAAGACAGAGATGAGAAATGTTTCTCTCTGAGGGTCGTGAGTCTTTGGAATTCTCTTCCTCAAAAGGCGGTGGAAGCAGAGTCTTTGAATATTTTTAAGGCAGAGGTAGATAGATTCTTGATAAGCAAGGGGGTGAAAGGTTATCGGGGGGTAGGTGGAAATGTGGAGTAATCAGTTCAGCCATGAACTCATTGAATGGTGGAGCAGGCTCGAAGGGCCGAGTGGCCTACTCCTGCTCCTAAATCGTATGTTCGTATACACAGGCACATTGTGTATAGTAGGATATTTTATACTTGGGATGTTTTAGTACGTGTTTTGTGCAACATAAATGGAAATTGTTCATATTCTGTGCAGACAAGTCTCTTGTTCACTGTTGGTTTTGCATATATGGTATACAGTGAGTTATTGTGTACACATGTCATAACTGTGTATACGCCATTATTGTACAGTTTTTTTTAAAAATCATTCATGGGATGTGGGCGTCACTGGCAATGCCAGCATTTATTGCCCATCCCTAATTGCCCTTGAGAAGGTGGTGGTGAGCTGCCTTCTTGAACCGCTGCAGTCCATGTGGGGTAGGTACACCCACAGTGCTGTTAGGAAGGGAGTTCCAGGATTTTGACCCAGCGACAGTGAAGGAACGGCGATACAGTTCCGAGTCAGGATGGTGTGTGACTTGGAGGGGAACTTGCAGGTGGTGATGTTGCCATGCATCTACTGCTCTTGTCCTTCGAGTGGTAGATCGCGGGTTTGGAAGGTGCTGTCGAAGGAGCCTTGGTGAGTTGCTGCAGTGCATCTTGTAGATGGTACACACTGCTGCCACTGTGCGTCGGAGAGAGTGAATGTTTGTGGATGGGGTGCCAATCAAGCAGGCTGCTTTGTCCTGGATGGTGTCGAGCTTCTTGAGTGTTGTTGGAGCTGCACCCATCCAGGCAAGTCAGGAGGTGAGTTATTCGCTGCAGGATTCCTAGCCTCTGACCTGCTCTTGTAGCCACGGTATTTATATGGCTACTCCAGTTCAGTTTCTGGTCAATGGTAGCCCCTAGGATGCTGATAGTGGGGGATTCAGCAATGGTAATGCCGTTGAATGTCAAGGGGAGATGGTTAGATTCTCTCTTGTTGGAGATGGTCATTGCCTGGCACTTGTGTGGCGCGAATGTTACTTGCCACTTATCAGCCCAAGCCTGGATATTGTCCAGGTCTTGCTGCATTTCTACACGGACTGCTTCAGTATTTGAGGAGTTGCGAATGATGCTGAACATTGTGCAATCATCAGCGAACATCCCCACTACTGACCTTATGATTGAAGGAAGGTCATTGATGAAGTAGCTGAAGATGGTTGGGCCCAGGACACTACCCTGAGGAACTCCTGCAGTGATGTCCTGGAGCTCAGATGATTGACCTCCAACAACCACAACCATCTTCCTTTGCACTCGGTATAACTCCAACCAGCGGAGGGTTTTCCCCCTGATTCCCATTGACCTCAGTTTTGCTCGGGCTCCTTGATGCCATACTCGGTCAAATGCTGCCTTGATGTCAAGGGCAGTCACTCTCTCCTCACCTCTTGAGTTCAGCTCTTTTGTCCATGGTTGAACCAAGGCTCTAATGAGGTCAGGAGTTGAGTGACCCTGGCGGAACCCAAACTGAGCATCACTGAGCAGGTTGTTGCTAAGCAAGTGCTGCTTGATGGCACTGTTGATGACACCTTCCATCACTTTACTGATGATTGAGAGTAGGCTGGTGTGGCGGTAATTGGCCGGGTTGGATTTGTCCTGCTTTTTGTGTACAGGAAATACCTGGGCAATTTTCCACATTGCAGGGTAGATGCCAGTGTTGCAGTTGTACTGGAACAGCTCGGCTACGGGTGCAGCATGTTCTGGAGCACAGGTCTTCAGTACTATTGCCGGAATATTGTCAGGGCCCATAGCCTTTGCAGTATCCAGTGCCTTCAGTCGTTTCTTGATATCACGCAGAGTGAATCAAATTGGCTGAAGTCTGGCATCTGTGATGCTGGGGACTTCAGGAGGGGGCCGAGATGGATCATCACCTCGGCACTTCTGGCTGAAGATTGTTGCAAATGCTTCAGCCTTATCTTTCACACTGATGTGCTGGGCTCCCCCATCATTGAGCATGGGGATATTTGTGGTGCCACCTCCTCCAGTTAGTTGTTTAATTGTCCACCACCATTCACGACTGGATGTTTTAGGACTGCAGAGCTTAGATCTGATCCATTGGTTATGGGATCGCTTAGCTCTGTCTATCGCATGCTGCTGAAGCAGTTTGGCATGCAAGTTGTCCTGGGTTGTAGCTTCACCAGGTTGACACCTCATTTTGAGTTACAAAGAACAAAGAAAATTACAGCACAGGAACAGGCCCTTCGGCCCTCCAAGCCTGCCCCGATCCAAATCCTCTGTCTAAACCTGTCGCCTATTATCTAAGGGTCTGTATCTCTTTACTTCCTGCCCATTCATGTATCTGTCTAGATACATCTTAAAAGACGCTATCGTGCCCGCGTCTACCACCTCCGCTGGCAACGCGTTCCAGGCACCCACCACCCTCTGCGTAAAGAACTTTCCACGCATATCCCCCCTAAACTTTTCCCCTCTCACTTTGAACTCGTGACCCCTAGTAATTGAATCCCCCACTCTGGGAAAAAGCTTCTTGCTATCCAACCTGTCTACACCTCTCATGATTTTGTACACCTCAATCAGGTCCCCCCTCAACCTCCGTCTTTCTAATGAAAATAATCCTAATCTACTCAACCTCTCTTCATAGCTAGCGCCCTCCATACCAGGCAACATCCTGGTGAACCTCCTCTGCACCGTCTCCAAAGCATCCACATCCTTTTGGTAATGTGGCGACCAGAACTGCACGCAGTATTCCAAATGTGGCCGAACCAAAGTCCTATACAACTGTAACATGACCTGCCAACTCTTGTACTCAATACCCCGTCCGATGAAGGAAAGCATGCCGTATGCCTTCTTGACCACTCTATTGACCTGCGTTGCCACCTTCAGGGAACAATGGACCTGAACACCCAAATCTCTCTGTACATCAATTTTCCCCAGGACTTTTCCATTTATTGTATAGTTCACTCTTGAATTGGATCTTCCAAAATGCATCACCTCGCATTTGCCCGGATTGAACTCCATCTGCCATTTCTCTGCCCAACTCTCCTATCTATCTATATTCTGCTGTATTCTCTGACAGTCCCCTTCACTATCTGCTATTCCACCAATCTTAGTGTTGTCTGCAAACTTGCTAATCAGACCACCTATACTTTCCTCCAAATCATTTATGTATATCACAAACAACAGTGGTCCCAGCACGGATCCCTGTGGAACACCACTGGTCACACGTCTCCATTTTGAGAAACTCCCTTCCACTGCTACTCTCTGTCTCCTGTTGCCCAGCCAGTTCTTTATCCATCTAGCTAGTACACCTTGGACCCCATGCGCCTTCACTTTCTCCATCAGCCTTCCATGGGGAATCTTATCAAACGCCTTACTGAAGTTCATGTATATGACATCTACAGCCCTTCCCTCATCAATCAACTTTGTCACTTCCTCAAAGAATTCTATTAAGTTGGTAAGACATGACCTTCCCTGCACAAAACCATGTTGCCTATCACTGATAAGCCCATTTTCTTCCAAATGGGAATAGATCCTATCCCTCAGTAACTTCTCCAGCAGCTTCCCTACCACTGACGTCAGGCTCACCGGTCTATAATTACCTGGATTATCCCTGCTACCCTTCTTAAACAAGGGGACAACATTAGCAATTCTCCAGTCCTCCGGGACCTCACTCGTGTTTAAGGATGCTGCGAAGATATCTGTTAAGGCCCCAGCTATTTCCTCTCTCGCTTCCCACAGTAACCTGGGATGGATCCCATCCGGACCTGGGGACTTGTCCACCTTAATGCCTTTTAGAATACCCAACACTTCCTCCATCCTTATGCCGACTTGACCGAGAGTAATCAAACATCTGTTCCTAACTTCAAAATCCTTCATGTCCCTCTCCTCGGTGAATACCGATGCAAAGTACTCGTTTAGAATCTCACCCATTTTCTCTGACTCCACGCATAACTTTCCTCCTTTGTCCTTGAGTGGGCCAATCCTTTCTCTAGTTACCCACTTGCTCCTTATATATGAATAAAAGGCTTTAAATTTTCCTTAACCCTGTTTGCTAAAGATATTTCATGACCCCTTTTTGCCCTCTTAATTCCTTGTTTCAGATTGGTCCTACATTCCCGATATTCTTTCAAAGCTTCGTCTTTCTTCAGCCACCTAGACCTTATGTATGCTTCCTTTTTCCTCTTTGCTGGTCTCACAATTTCACCTGTCATCCATGGTTCCCTAATCTTGCCATTTCTATCCCTCATTTTCACAGGAACATGTCTCTCCTGCACGCTAATCAACCTCTCTTTAAAAGCCTCCCACATATCAAATGTGGATTTACCTTTAAACAGCTGCTCCCAATCTACATTTCCCAGCTCCTGCCGAATTTTGGTATAGTTGGCCTTCCCCCAATTTAGCACTCTTCCTTTAGGACCACTCTCGTCTTTGTCCATGAGTATTTTAAAGCTTACGGAATTGTGATCACTATTCCCAAAGTAGTCCCCTACTGAAACTTCAACCACCTGGCCGGGCTCATTCCCCAACACCAGGTCCAGTATGGCCCCTTCCCGAGTTGGAATATTTACATACTGCTCTAGAAAACCCTCCTGGATGCTCCTGACAAATTCTGCTCCATCTAGACCTCTAACACTAAGTGAATCCCAGTCAATGTTGGGAAAATTAAAATCTCCTATTACCACCACCCTGTTGCTCCTACATCTTTCCATAATCTGTTTCCATATGTGTACCTCTATCTCACGCTCGCTATTAGGAGGCCTGTAGTACAGCCCCAACATTGTTACCGCACCCTTCCTATTTCTGAGTTCTGATCATGTTGCCTCACTGCTCGAGTCCTCCATAGTGCCCTCCTTCAGCACAGCTGTGATATCCTCTTTGACCAGTAATGCAACTCCCCACCCCTTTTACCTCCCTCTCTATCCCGCCTGAAGCATCGATATCCTGGGATATTTAGTTGCCAATCATGCCCTTCCCTCAACCAAGTCTCAGTAATAGCAATAACATCATACTCCCAGGTACTAATCCAAGCCCTAAGTTCATCTGCCTTACCTGCTACACTTCTTGCATTAAAACAAATGCACCTCAGACCACCTGTCCCTTTGCTTTCATCATCTGCTCCCTGCCTGCTCTTCCCCTTAGTCACGCTGACTTCATTATCTAGTTCCTTACAGGCTTTCGTTACTATCTCCTTACTGTCCACTGACCTCCTCAATTGGTTCCCATCCCCCTGCCACATTAGTTTAAACCCTCCCCAACAGCGTTAGCAAAAGCACCTCCAAGGACATTGGTTCCAGTCCGGCCCAGGTGTAGACAGTCCAATTTGTAATAGTCCCACCTCCCCCAGAACCGGTCCCAATGTCCCAAAAATCTGAACCCCTCCTTCCTGCACCATCTCTCAAGCCACGCATTCATCCTGACTATTCTTTCATTTCTACTCTGACTATCACGTGGCACTGGTAGTAATCCTGAGATTACTACCTCTGAGGTCCTACTTTTTAACTTGGCTCCTAACTCCCTAAATTCTGCTTGTAGGACCTCATCCCGTTTTTTACCTATATCATTGGTGCCTATGTGCACAACAACAACTGGCTGTTCACCCTCCCCCTTCAGAATGTTCTGCAGCCGATCTGAGGCATCCCTGACCCGTGCACCTGGGAGGCAACATACCATTCGGGAGTCTCGTTATCGACCACAGAACCGCCTATCTACTCCCCTTACAATCGAATCCCCTATGACTATAGCCCTTCCACTCTTTTTCCCGCCCTTCTGAACAGCAGAGCCAGCCATGGTGCCATTAACCTGGCTACTGCTGCCTTCCCCTGGTGAGCCATCTCCCTCAACAGTATCCAAAATGGTATACTTGTTTAGGAGGGAGATGACCGCAGGGGACTCCTGCGCTGCCTTCCTGCTCTTTCTCTGCCTGGTGTTGCTCCTGGCATGCATCCTGCACTCTTCATTGAACCAGGGTTGGTCTCCTGGCTTGATGGTAATGGTTGAGTGGGGAATATGCCGGGCCAATAGGTTACAGATTGTGGTTGAGTACAATTCTGCTGCTGTAATGGCCCACAGTGCCTCATAGATGCCCAGTTTTGCATTGCTAGGCCTGTTCGAAATCTATCCCATTTAGCACAGTGATAGTGCCACACAACACGATGGACGGTATCCTCAATATGAAGGCGGGACTTTGTCTCCACAAGGACTGTGCGGTCGTCACTCCTACCAATACTGTCATGGACAGATGCATCTGCAGCAGGCAGATTGGTGAGGATGAGGTCAAGTATGTTTTTCCCTCGTGTGGGTTCCCCCACCACCTGCCGCAGACCCAATCTAGCAGCTATGTCCTTTAGGACCCGGCCAGCTCAGTCAGTAGTGGTGCTACTGAGCCACTCTTGGTGATGGACATTGAAGTCCCCCACCCAGAGTACATTTTGTGCCCTTGCCACCCTCAGTGCTTCCTCCAAATGGTGTTTAACATGGAGGAGTACTGAGTCATCAGCTGAGGGAGGGCAGTAGGTGGTAATCAGTAGGAGGTTACCTTGCCCATGTTTGACCTGATGCCATGAGACTTCATGGGGTCCGGAGTCGATGTTGGGGACTCCCAGGGCAACTCCCTCCCTACTGTATACCACTGTGCCACCACCTCTGCTGGGTCTGTCCTGCCGGTGGGACAGGACATACCCAGGGATGGTGATGGCAGTGTCTGCGACATTGTCTGTAAGGTATGATTCCGTGAGTATGACTATGTCAGGCTGTTGCTTGACTAATCTGTGGGACAGCTCTCCCAACTTTGCACAAGCCCCCAGATGTTAGTAAGGAGGACTTTGCAGGGTCGACAGGGCTGGGTTTGCCGTTGTCATTTCCGGTGCCGAGGTCGATGCCGGGTGGTCCGTCTGGTTTCGTTCCTTTTCATTGACTTCGTCGCGGTTAGGTACAACTGAGTGGCTTGCTAGGCCATTTCAGAGGGCATGTAAGAGTTAACCACATTGCTGTCGGTCTGGAGTCACATGTCGGCCAGACCAGGTAAGGACAGCAGATTTCCTTCCCTGAAGGACATTAGTGAACCAGATGGGTTTTTAAAACAATTGACAATGGTTTCATGGCCATCATTAGACTAGCTTTTTAATTCCAGATTTATTGATTAAATTTAAATTCCACCTTCTGCTGTGGTGGGATTCGAACCCATCTCCCCAGAGAAATACCCTGGGTCTCTGGGTTACTAGTCCAGTGATAATACCACTACGCCACCGCCTCCCCCTATATTGTGTACACCAGGTTTGTGGATGGGCTGAGCTGCCTTCTTGAATAGAACTGAGTGTATGCGTGGCCATTTCAGAGGGCATTGAAGAGTCAGCCACATTGCTGTCGGTCTGGAGTCACATGTCGGCCAGACCAGGTAAGGATGGCAGATTTCCTTCCTTCAAGGACATCAGTGAACCAGATGGATTTTATGACAGTTTCATGGTCACCTTTACTGAGACTAGCCTTTCAGTCCAGCTTTATTAGTTAATTGAATTTAAATTCCCTCGGCTGCTATGCTGGGATTTGAGCCCATGTCTGCGCATCATTATCCCGGGTCTTTGGATTATTAGCACAGTAACATTACCACGATGCTACCATACCCGTGTCCAGTCTTTCTTGTGCCCTCCCAGTCCCTTTTACACCAGACAACAAGTTGTAGAGGGCAGTAGTGATTAGCAGGTGTAGACATTGAGTGTGTAAGCTGGATATATGAGTGTGCATCACTGTGCGGGTGGCACAGTGGTTAGCACCGCAGCCTCACAGCTCCAGCGTCCCGGGTTCAATTCTGGGTACTGCCTGTGTGGAGTTTGCAAGTTCTCCCTGTGTCTGTGTGGGTTTTCTCCTGGTGCTCCGGTTTCCTCCCACAAGCCAAAAGACTTGCAGGTTGATAGGTAAATTGGCCATTATAAATTGTCCCTAGTATAGGTAGGGAAATATAGGGACAGGTGGGGATGTGGTAGGAATATGGGATTAGTATAAATGGGTGGTTGATGTTCGGCACAGACTCGGTGGGCTGAAGGGCCTGTTTCAGTGCTGTATCTGTAAATAAATAAATAAATCTCTGTGTTCCCCTGATGTCTGAGCTTGATGTAATGGACTGCTGGGGAGATGGTTTGCCTGGTTTGACATCAGTGTTGTGTTATGAAGTAAGTTAATTCTTTTCTGTCTCTCTCCAGTTCTCGTGACCTGTGGACCAGGACAGATCTCCTGTAGAAACGGTTCATGCATTCCCACAGAGCGGTTGTGTAATGGAGAGAATGACTGTGAACATGGTGAGGACGAGACACCAGCCAAGTGCCCAGGATCCAGTGTGAAAACACTTCCTACTGCCAGTCCTACAGTGTTGTCCACGAGAACCTTCTCTCCATCAACAGGTAGGAGCACAGAATCCAAATACGGAGTGATTCCGAGGGAGGTAATTACCAGAATGAATTTAAACATTCACTCCCTCCACCACTGACGCACAGTAGCAGCAGTGTGTACCATCTACAAGATGCACTGCAGCAATGCACCAAGGCTCCTAAGACAGCACCTTCCAAACCCGTGACCTCTACCAACTAGAAGGACAAGGGCAGCAAATACATGGGGACACCACCACCTGCAAGTTCCCCTCCAAGTCACACACCATCCTGACTTGGAACTATATCGCCGTTCCTTCACTGTCGCTGGGTCAAAATCCTGGAACTCCCTTCCTAACAGCACTGTGGGTATACCTACCCCACATGGACTGCAGCAGTTCAAGAAGGCAGCTCACCATCACCTTCTCAAGGGCAATTAGGGATGTGCAATAAATGCTGACCTAGCCAGTGACACCCACATCCCATAACCAATTGAAAAAAGACAGCTGCAAATTTGCACATAGCAAGCTTCTGTGAACAGCAATATGATAATGACCAGATAATCTGTTTTTGTGATGTTGATTGAGGGATAAATATTGGCCAGGACACCTGGGTGAACTCACCTGCTCTTCAAAACAGTGCCATGGATCTTTTGTGTGCATTAGATAGGGCAGACAAGACCTCGGTATAATGCCTCATCTGAAACTCAGTTATATAGGGCATTGGTGAGACCACATCTGGAGTACTGTGTACAGTACTGGTGAGACCACATCTGGAGGATGGTGTACAGTACTGGTGAGACCACATCTGGAGTACTGTGAACAGTACTGGTGAGACCACATCTGGAGGATGGTGTACAGTACTGGTGAGACCACATCTGGAGTACTGTGTACAGTACTGGTGAGACCACATCTGGAGTACTGTGTACAGTACTGGTGAGACCACATCTGCAGTACGGTGTACAGTATTGTTCGCTTTATTTAAGGAAGGATGAAAATGTGTTGGAAGCAGTTCATAGAAGGTTTACTGGACTAATACCTGGAATGGGTGGGTTGTCATATGAGGAATGGCTGGACAGGCTAGGCTTGTATCCACTGGAGTTTAGGAGAGTAAGAGGCAACATGATTGAAACATATAAGATCCTGAGGGGTCTTGACAGGGTGGATGTGGAAAGAATGTTTCCTCTTGTGGGAGAATCTAGAACTAGGGGTCACTGTTTAAAAATAAGGGGTCGACCATTTAAGACAGAGATGAGGAGAAATGTTTTCTCTGAGGGTCATGAGTCTTTGGAATTCTCTTCCTCAAAAGGCAGTGGAAGCAGAGTCTTTAAATATTTTTAAGGTGGAGGTAGATAGATTCTTGATAAGCAAGGGGGTGAAAGGTTATCGGGGGTAGGTGGGAATGTGGAGTTGAGGTTAGAGTCAGATCAGTTATGATCTTATTGAATGGTGGAGCAGGCTCGAGGGGCCGAGTGGCCTCCTCCTGCTCCTAATTGGTATGTTTGTATTGGACTTGACCTCATAACCTTCTGACTCAAAGGTGAGACTGCTACCCACTGAGCCAGAGTTGACACCAGGATGAAGCCCTCCAATCAGCTGTGTCTGCTGCCTCCCTCTTGCCTTCGCTGTAAACTTGCACCTTTCTCCAGGTTCTATCCAATCTGCCATCATTTCGCCTCTGAGCTTATCTTTTCCGTGAGCCCCACCATCTGTTCCCTCGATCCTATTCCCACTAAAGTGCTGATCTCAACTTCCCCCTCCTGGTCCCCATGTTAACCGGTATTGTTAACTGAGCTCCCTCTTCAGATGCTGTCCCTTTCTTCTTCAATCACAGAATAATACAATGTAGAAGAGGCCCTTCGGCCCATCGAGTCTGCACCGATGCATTAAAACACCTGACCTGTCTACCTAATCCCATTTGCCAGCACTTGGCCCATAGCCTTGAATGTTATGACGTGCCAAGTGCTCATCCAGGTGATTTTTAAAGGATGTGAGGCAACCAGCATCTACCACCCTCCCAGGCAGGGCATTCCAGACCGTCACCACCCTTTGGATAAAAAAGTTCTTCCTCAAATCCCCCTTAAACCTCCCGCCTCTCACCTTAAACTTGTGTCCCCTCGTAACTGACCCTTCAACTAAGGGGAACAGCTGCTCCCTATCCACCCTGTCCATGCCCCTCATAATCTTGTCTACCTCGATCAGGTCACCCCTCAGTCTTCTCTGCTCCAGCGGAAACAACCCAAGCCTATCCAACCTCTCTTCATAGCTTAAATGTTCCATCCCAGGCACCATCCTGGTGAATCGCCTCTGCACCCCCTCCAATGCAATCACATCCTTCCTATAATGTGGCGACCAGAATTGCACACAGTACTCCAGTTGTGGCCTTACCAAAGTTCTGTACAACTCCAACATGACCTCCCTGCTTTTGTAATCTATGCCTCGATTGATAAAGGCAAGTGTCCCATATGCCTTTTTCACCACTCTATTAACCTGCCCTTCTACCTTCAGAGATCTATGGACAAACACGCCAAGGTCCCTTTGTTCCTCGGAACTTCCCAGTGTCAGGCCATTCATTGAATACTTCCATGTCACATTACTTCTTCCAAAGTGTATCACCTCACACTTTTCAGGGTTAAATTCCATTTGCCACTTTTCTGCACATTTGACCATCCCGTCTATATCTTCCTGAAACCTTTTGAACAGTGGTAGCAGTGAGTGTGAGCCAGGGGGCAGCCGGGAAGGTAAGTTGAGGTATAAAATACTTACCTCGTGATTTGGGGGACACGGACACAGGGACTGCTGGGTAAGTGAACTTATATATTCGGGCAGTGGCTGAACCCGAAACACTACACGTGTAGTGTTTCCCACCCATCCTCCTCTAACCAAAAAAAAAGGACTCTTGTGTGGAGGGTTTGGTAAGGTAAGGTTTTCCTTTTTTTTTTAAATCTCTGTTGTCAATTTAGTGCGGAGGGGATGGAAGCTAGGGCAGTTGCATGCTCCTCTTGCAGGATGTGGGAGGTGAGGGTCACCACTGGTGTCCCTACTGACTTCACCTGTGAGAAGTGCACCCAACTCCAGCTCCTCGCAGACCGCGTTAGGGAACTGGAGCTGGAGCTGGATGAACTTCGGATCATTCAGGAGGCTGAGGGGGTGATAGAGAGCAGTTATAGGGAAGTAGTGACACCGAAGTTACAGGATAAAGGTAGCTGGGTGACCGTCAGGGGAGCGAAAGGGAATAGGCGCACAGTGCAGGGTTCCCCTGTGGCCGTTCCCCTCAATAATAAATATACCGTTTTGGATACGGTTGGGGGGGAGGGTGGGGGGAACGACCTTCCAGGGGAAAGCCACAGCAGCCAGGTCTCTGGCACTGAGCCTGGCTCTGTGGCTCAGAAGGGAAGGGGGGAGAATAGGAGAGCAATAGTGATAGGAGATTCAATGGTTAGAGGAACAGACAGGAGATTCTGTGGTCGCGAACGAGACTCCCGGATGGTATGTTGCCTCCCGGGTGCCAGGGTCAGGGATGTCTCGGATCGGGTCTAAGGGATTCTTAAGGGGGAGGGGGGGGCAGCTAGAAGTCGTGGTACATATCGGTACCAATGACATAGCTAGGAAAAGGGATAAGGACCTGAAAAGCGAATATAGGGAGTTAGGTTGGAAGCTGAAAGGCAGGACGAGCAGGATAGTAATTTCAGGATTGTTACCGGTGCCACGTGCGAGTGAGGCTAGAAACAGGGAGCGAGTGCAGCTGAACACGTGGCTACAGAGCTGGTGTAGGAGGGAGGGCTTCAGATATGTGGATCATTGGGATACCTTCTGGGGAAGGTGGGACCTGTACAAGAAGGACGGGTTGCATCTGAACTGGAGGGGCACCAATAGCCTGGGCGGGAGGTTTGCTAGAGCTCTTCGGGAGGGTTTAAACTAGTTTGGCAGGGGGATGGGAACCGGAGCCACGGATCAGTGGATGGGGTAGCTGTTGAACAGGAAGATACAGAGTGCAGAGAGTCTGTGAGGAAGGTTAGACAGTTGACAGGGCAAAGTTGCAGCCAGTATGATGGGTTGAAGTGTGTCTATTTTAACACAAGAAGTGTCAGGAATAAGGGTGATGAACTTAGAGCATGGATCAGTACTTGGAGCTACGATGTTGTGGCCATTACGGAGACTTGGATATCACAGGGGCAGGAATGGATGTTGGATGTTTGTTTCAAAGGGTATAGGGAGAGAGGTAAAAGAGGTGGGGGAGTGGCATTGTTAATCAGGGATAGTATCACAGCTGCAGAAAGGGAGGTCGTCGAGGAGGGTTTGTCTACTGAGTCATTATGGGTGGAAGTCAGAAACAGGAAAGGAGCAGTCACTTTATTGGGAGTTTTGTATAGACCCCCCAATAGCAACAGAGACACGGAGGAACAGATTGGGAGGCAGATTTTGGAAAGGTGCAGAAGTAATAGGGTTGTTGTCATGGGTGACTTCAACTTCCCTAATATTGATTGGAACCTCCTTAGTGCAAAGAGTTTGGATGGAGCAGTTTTTGTCAGGTGTGTCCAGGAAGGTTTCCTGACTCAATATGTAGATAGGCCGACTAGAGGGGAGGCTATGTTGGATTTGATGCTTGGCAACGAACCAGGCCAGGTGGCAGATCTCTCGGTGGGAGAGCATTTCAGTGATGGTGATCACAACTCCCTGACCTTTACTATAGTCATGGAGAGGGACAGGAGCAGACGGGATGGGAAAATATTTAATTGGGGGAGGGGAAATTACAATGCTGTTAGGCAGGAACTGGGGAGCTTAAATTGGAAACAGATGTTCTCAGGGAAATGCACGACAGAAATGTGGAGGTTGTTTAGGGAGCACTTGCTGCGACTGCTGGATAAGTTTGTCCCGATGAGGCAAGGAAGGGATGGTAGGGTGAAGGAACCTTGGATGACAAGAGATGTGGAACAGCTAGTCAAGAGGAAGAAGGAAGCTTACTTAAGGTTGAGGAAGCAAGGATCAGACAGGGCTCTAGAGGGTTACAAGGTAGCCAGGAAGGAACTGAAGAATGGACTTAGGAGAGCTAGAAGGGGACATGAAAAAGTCTTGGCGGGTAGGATTAAGGAAAATCCCAAGGCGTTCTACACTTATGTGAGGAACAAGAGGATGGCCAGAGTGAGGGTAGGGCCGATCAGGGATAATGGAGGGAACTTGTGCCTGGAGTCGGAGGAGGTAGGGGAGGTCCTAAATGAATACTTTGCTTCAGTATTCACTAGTGAGAGGGACCTGGTCGTTTGTGAGGACAGCGTGGAACAGGCTGATATGCTCGAACAGGTTGAGGTTAAGAGGGAGGATGTGCTGGAAATTTTGAATGATATGAGGACAGCTAAGTCCCTGGGGCCAGACGGGATATACCCAAGGATATTACAGGAAGCGAGGGAAGTGATTGCCGCGCCTTTGGCGATGATCTTTGCGTCCTCACTGTCCACTGGAGTAGGACCAGATGATTGGAGGGTGGCAAATGTTATTCCCTTGTTCAAGAAAGGGAACAGGGATAACCCTGGGAATTATAGACCAGTCAGTCTTACGTCAGTAGTGGGAAATTATTGGAGAGGATTCTGAGAGACAGGATTTATGATTATTTGGAGAAGCATAGTTTGATTATAGACAGTCAGCATGGCTTTGTGAGGAGCAGGTCATGCCTCACAAGCCTTATTGAATTCTTTGAAGATGTGACAAAACACGTTGATGAAGGAAGAGCAGTGGATGTGGTGTATATGGATTTTAGCAAGGCGTTTGATAAGGTTCCCCATGGTAGGCTCATTCAGAAAGTGAGGAGGCATGGGATTCAGGGAAATTTGGCTGTCTGGATACAGAATTGGCTGGCCCATAGAAGACAGAGGGTGGTAGTAGATGGAAAGTATTCAGCCTGGAGCTCGGTGACCAGTGGTGTTCTGCAGGGATCTGTTCTGGGACCTCTGCTCTTTGTGATTTTTATAAATGACTTGGATGAGGAAGTGGAAGGCTGGGTTAGCAGATTTGCCGATGACACGAAGGTTGCTGGAGTTGTGGATAGTGTGGAAGGCTGTTGTCGGTTGCAACGGGACATTGACAGGATGCAGAGCTGGGCTGAGAAGTGGCAGATGGAGTTTAACCTGGAAAAGTGTGAAGTGATTCATTTTGGAAGGTCGAATTTGAATGCAGAATACAGGCTTAAAGACAGGATTCTTGGTAGTGTGGAGGAACAGAGGGATCTTGGGGTCCATGTCCATAGATCGCTCCAAGTTGCCACCCAAGTTGATGGGGTTGTTAAGAAAGCGTATGGTGTGTTGGCTTTCATTAACGGGGGGATTGAGTTTAAGAGCCGCGAGGTTATGCTGCAGCTCTATAAATCCCTGGTTCGACCACACTTGGAATATTGTGTTCAGTTCTGGTCGCCTCATTATAGGAAGGATGTGGAAGCTTTAGAGAGGGTGCAGAGGAGATTTACCAGGATGCTGTCTGGACTGGAGGGCATGTCTTACGAAGAAAGGTTGAGGGAGCTAGGGCTTTTCTCATTGGAGCGTAGAAGGATGAGAGGTGACTTGATAGAGGGGTACAAGATGATGAGAGACATAGATAGAGTGGATAGTCAGAGACCTTTTCCCAGGGTGGAAAGGGCTATCACCAGGGGGCATAATTTTAAGGTGATTGGAGGAAGGTTTAGGGGAGATGTCAGAGGTAGGTTCTTTACACAGAGAGTGGTGGGTGCGTGGAATGCACTGCCAGCGGTGGTAGTAGAAGCAGATACATTAGGGGCATTTAAGCGACTCTTGGATAGGTACATGGATGATAGTAGAATGAAGGGTATGTAGGTAGTTTGATCTTAGAGTAGGTTAAAGGTTCGGCACAACATCGTGGGCCGAAGGGCCTGTACTGTGCTGTACTGTTCTATGTTCTAAGACACTCCACCTCTGCCTTAAACACACCGTCCTCAAAAAAAAAAAACAAGCCTTGACCCCATTTCCCTTTTTTTTTGATTTATTCTTTCATGGGATGTGGGCGTCACTGGCAAGGCCAGCATTTATTGCCCATTCCTAATTATCCTTGAGAAGATGGTGGTGAGCTGACTTCTTGAACCGCTGCAGTCTAGGAAAGTCTACCTCAGACCAGTGGGAGTCATTCAAAGAGGAAATAGAGAGTTCAGAGCCAACATGAACCCGTAAAGGTGAAGGGTAGGAGCAACAAGTCCAGGGAACCCTGGATATCAAGGGATATAGAGGATTGCACAGTGGCGCAGTGGTTAGCACCGCAGCCTCACAGCTCCAGAGACCCGGGTTCGATTCTGGGTACTGCCTGTGCGGAGTTTGCAAGTTCTACCTGTGTCTGTGTGCGTTTCCTCCGGGTGCTCCGGTTTCCTCCCACATGCCAAAGACTTGCAGGTTGATAGGTTAATTGGCCATTATAAATTGCCCCTAGTATAGGTAGGTGGTAGGGATATATAGGGACAGGTGGGGATGTGGTAGGAATATGGGATTAGTGTAGGAATAGTATAAATGGGTGGTTGATGGTCGGCACAGACTCGGTGGGCCGAAGGGCCTGTTTCAGTGCTGTATCTCTAAACATTATGGCAGATTCAAATTGCTGAAAACAGCGGAGGCCCTAGAGGTGTATAGAAAGTGTGGGGGGTGGGGGTAATTAAAAAAGTAATTAGGAGAGCGAAGAGGGGACATGAAAAAACACTGGCAGGCAAGATAAAGGAAAATCTCAAGATGTTTTATAAGTATATTAAGGGTAAGAAGATAACCAGGGAAAGAGTTGGGCCCATTAGGGACCAAAGTGGCAATCTGTGTGTGGAGCCAGAGGACATAGGTGAGGTTTTAAATGATTACTTTTCATCTGTGTTCACTATGGAGAAGGACGATGTAGGTGCAGAGATCAGGGAGGGGGATTGTGATATTCTTGAACATATTAGCATTGAAAGGGAGGAAGTATTAGCTGTTTTAGCGGGCTTAAAAGTGGATAAATCCCCAGGCCCAGATGAGATGTATCCCAGGCTGTTGTGTGAGGCAAGGGAGGTGATAGCAGGGGCTCTGACACAAATTTTCAAATCCTCTCTGGCCACAGGAGAGGTACCAGACAAAATCTACAAAATCCTAACAGGACTGGACAGACTAGATGCAGGAAGGATATTCCCGATGGTGGGGGAGTCCAGGACCAGGGGTCACAGTCTAAGGATAAGGGGTAAGCCATTTAGGACTGAGATGAGGAGGGATTTCTTCACCCAGAGAGTGGTGAATCTGTGGAATTCTCTACCATGGAAAGTAGTTGAGGCCAAATCATTAAGGAAAGAATTAGATATAGTTCTTAGGGCTAATGGGATCAAGGGATATGGCGAGGAAGCGGGAACAAGGTACTGAGTTTGGACGATCATGATCGTATTGAATGGCGGAGCAGGCTCGAAGGGCTGAATGGCCTACTCCTGCTCCTATTCATCTATGTTTCTATGTTTCTTTTTCCATTATTGTTTCTCCATCATATTCCCACATGGCTGTTTGTGCTTGGAACGCACCGACCTTATTCACCACATATTGTGCATTTACATCCATGCGGTGTAAACTTCTCTTTGTATTTCTTGTTGTCTTTCTTAGCCTGCTCCTATCTAATTTATTACCCACTTCATTAATCTCTTTGGACCTCCATTGTTCTTCTCACCATTTTCACATGTGTCACTGTTACCTGTTCCTGATGGATTCTTGTTGTTCCAGCTCAGTCTACGTGCCTTCATTACGAGTTCCACTGTGACAGTGGTGAATGTACACCGCGGGGTTGGGTGTGTGATGATGAGCTGGACTGTACGGACGGAAGTGATGAGAAGAATTGTAACAGGAGCTGTCGAGCTGGAGAGTTCCAATGTGAGAGCAGCTCCCAGTGTATCCTTCATCAGGAGCTGTGTGATGGGATTCCTCACTGTCAGGACCAGTCTGACGAAACCATCGACAACTGTGGTAAGTGGAGCAATGGAACATCACTACGTGAACCATGGGTGCTGGGTGAGAGAGAGTGGAGGAAGATTGTGAGAGAGAGGGAGGGGCAAAGTGAGTGATGGGGGAGAGGGAGGAACAGAGTGGGGGAGACAGAGGCTCAGGTGGGAGTTCTAGCCAATATTTATTCCTCAAACTCAACCTGAAAGAAATGGGTAATACAATAATAATGGGTGAATTCAAGTTACATATAGATTGGGTAAACCTAATCAGCACTAGAACATAGAACAGTACAGCACAAAGTACAGGCCCTTTGGCCCACGATGTTGTGCCGAACCTTTAACCTACTCTAAGATCAAACTAACTACCGACCCTTCATTCTACTATCTTCCATGTACCTATCCAAGAGTCGCTTAAATGCCCCTAATGTATCTGCTTCTACTACCACCGCTGGCAGTGCATTCCACGCACCCACCACTCTCTAACATCTCCCCGAAACCTTCCTCCAATCACCTTAAAATTATGCCCCCTGGTGATAGCCCTTTCCACCCTGGGAGAAAGTCTCTGACTATCCACTCTATCTATGCCTCTCATCATCTTGTACCCCTCTATCAAGTCACCTCTCATCCTTCTTCGCTCCAATGAGAAAAGCCCTAGCTCCCTCAATCTTTCTTCATAGGACATGCCCTCCAGTCCAGGCAGCATCCTGGTAAATCTCCTCTGCACCCTCTCTAAAGCTTCCACATCCTTCCTATAATGAGGCGACCAGAACTGAACACAATATTCCAAGTGTGGTCTAACCAGGGCTTTATAGAGCTGCAGCATAACCTCGCGGCTCTTAAACTCAATCCCCCTGTTAATGAAAGCCAACACACCATACGCCTTCTTAACAACCCTATCAACTTGGGTGGCAACTTTGAGCGATCTATGGACATGGACCCCAAGATCCCACTGTTCCTCCACACTACCAAGAATCCTGTCTTTAAGCCTGTATTCTGCATTCAAATTCGACCTTCCAAAATGAATCACTTCACACTTTTCCAGGTTGAACTCCATCTGCCACTTCTCAGCCCAGCTCTGCATCCTGTCAATGTCCCGTTGCAACCGACAACAGCCTTCCACACTATCCACAACTCCAGCAACCTTCGTGTCATCGGCAAACTTGCTAACCCAGCCTTCCACTTCCTCATCCAAGTCATTTATAAAAATCACAAAGAGCAGAGGTCCCAGAACAGATCCCTGCGGAACAACACTGGTCACCGAGCTCCATGCTGAATACTTTCCATCTACTACCACCCTCTGTCTTCTATGGGCCAGCCAATTTTGTATCCAGACAGCCAACTTTCCCTGAATCCCATGCCTCCTTCCTTTCTGAATGAGCCTACCATGGGGAACCTTATCAAACGCCTTGCTAAAATCCATATACACCACATCCACTGCTCTTCCTTCATCAATGTGTTTTGTCACATCTTCAAAGAATTCAATAACGCTTGTGAGGCATGACCTGCCCTCACAAAGCCATGCTGACTGTCTCTAATCAAACCATGCTTTTCCAAATAATCATAAATCCTGTCTCTCAGAATTCTCTCCAATAATTTGCCCACTACCGACGTAAGACTGACTGGTCTATAATTCCCAGGGTTATCCCTATTCCCTTTCTTGAACAAGGGAACAACATTTGCCACCCTCCAATCATCCGGTACTACTCCAGTGGACAGTGAAGACGCAAAGATCATCGCCAAAGGCGCAGCAATCTCTTCCCTCGCTTCCCGTAATATCCTTGGGTATATCCCGTCTGGCCCCGGGGACTTATCTGTCCTCATATCATTCAAAATTTCCAGCACATCCTCCCTCTTAACCTCAACCTGTTCGAGCATATCAGCCTGTTCCACGCTGTCCTCACAAACGACCAGGTCCCTCTCACTAGTGAATACTGAAGCAAAGTATTCATTTAGGACCTCCCCTACCTCCTCCAACTCCAGGCACAAGTTCCCTGCACTATCCCTGATCGGCCCTACCCTCACTCTGGCCATCCTCTTGTTCCTCAAATAAGTGTAGAACGCCTTGGGATTTTCCTTAATCCTACCCGCCAAGACTTTTTCATGTCCCCTTCTAGCTCTCCTAAGTCCATTCTTCAGTTCCTTCCTGGCTACCTTGTAACCCTCTAGAGCCCTGTCTGATCCTTGCTTCCTCAACCTTAAGTAAGCTTCCTTCTTCCTCTTGACTAGCTGTTCCACATCTCTTGTCATCCAAGGTTCCTTCACCCTACCATCCCTTCCTTGCCTCATCGGGACAAACCTATCCAGCAGTCGCAGCAAGTGCTCCCTAAACAACCTCCACATTTCTGTCGTGCATTTCCCTGAGAACATCTGTTCCCAATTTATGCTCCCGAGTTCCTGCCTAATAGCATTGTAATTCCCTCTCCCCCAATTAAATATTTTCCCATCCCGTCTGCTCCTGTCCCTCTCCATGACTATAGTAAAGGTCAGGGAGTTGTGATCACTATCACCGAAATGCTCTCCCACCGAGAGATCTGCCACCTGGCCTGGTTCGTTGCCAAGCACCAAGTCCAACATAGTCTCCCCTCGAGTCGGCCTATCTACATATTGAGTCAGGAAACCTTCCTGGACACACCTGACAAAAACTGCTCCATCCAAACTATTTGCACTAAGGAGGTTCCAAACAATATTAGGGAAGTTGAAGTCACCCATGACAACAACCCTGTTACTTCTGCACCTTTCCAAAATCTGCCTCCCAATCTTTTCCTCCATGTCTCTGTTGCTTTTGGGGGGTCTATTGAAAACTCCCAACAAAGTGACTGCTCCTTTCCTGTTTCTGACTTCCACCCATAATGACTCAGTAGACAAACCCTCCTCGATTACCTCCCTTTCTGCAGCTGTGATACTATCCCTGATTAGCAATGCCACTCCCCCACCTCTTTTACCTCCCTCCCTATTCCTTTTGAAACATCTGAACCCCAGAACATCCAACATCCATTCCTGCCCCTGTGATAGCCAAGTCTCCGTAATGGCCACAACATCGTATCTCCAAGTACTAAGTTCATCACCCTTATTCCTGACACTTCTTGCGTTAAAATAGACACACTTCAACCCATCATACTGGCTGCAACTTTGCCCTGTCAACTGTCTAACCTTCCTCACAGACTCTCTGCACTCTGTATCTGCCTGTTCAACAGCTACCCCATCTAAGATGAACTTAGGGCTTGGATTAGTACCTGGTAGTATGATGTTATTGCTATTACTGAGACTTGGTTAAGGGAAGGGCATGATTGGCAACTAAATATCGCAGGATACCGATGCTTCAGGCGGGATAGAGAGGTAAAAGGGGTGGAGGAGTTGCATTACTGGTCAAAGAGGATATCACAGCTGTGCTGAAGGAAGGCACTATGGAGGACTCGAGCTGTGAGGCAATATGGACAGAACTCAGAAATAGGAAGGGTGCGGTAACAATGTTGGGGCTGTACTACAGGCCTCCCAACAGCGAGCGTGAGATAGACGTACAAATATGTAAACAGATTATGGAAAAATGTAGGAGCAACAGGGTGGTGGTGATGGGAGATTTTAATTTTCCCAACATTGACTGGGATTCACTTAGTGTTAGAGGTCTAGATGGAGCAGAATTTGTAAGGAGCTTCCAGGAGGGTTTCCTAGAGCAGTATGTAAATAGTCCAACTCGGGAAGGGGCCATACTGGACCTGGTGTTGGGAAATGAGCCCGGCCAGGTGGTTGAAGTTTCAGTGGGGGACTACTTTGGGAATAGTGATCACAATTCCGTAAGTTTTAGAATACTCATGGACAAAGACGAGAGTGGTCCTAAAGGAAGAGTGCTAAATTGGGGGAAGGCCAACTATACCAAAATTCGGCAGGAGCTGGGGAATGTAGATTGGGAGCAGCTGTTTGAAGGTAAGTCCACATTTGATATGTGGGAGGCTTTTAAAGAGAGGTTGATTAGCGTGCAGGAGAGACATGTTCCTGTGAAAATGAGGGATAGAAATAGCAAGATTAGGGAACCATGGATGACAGGTGAAATTGTGAGACTAGCTAAGAGGAAAAAGGAAGCATACATAAGGTCTAGGAGGCTGAAGAAAGACGAAGCTTTGAAAGAATATCGGGAATGTAGGACCAATCTGAAACGAGGAATTAAGAGGGCTAAAAGGGGTCATGAAATATCTTTAGCAAACAGGGTTAAGGAAAATCCCAAAGCCTTTTATTCATATATAAGGAGCAAGAGGGTAACTAGAGAAAGGATTGGCCCACTCAAGGACAAAGGAGGAAAGTTATGCGTGGAGTCAGAGAAAATGGGTGAGATTCTAAACGAGTACTTTGCATCGGTATTCACCGAGGAGAGGGACATGAAGGATTTTGAAGTTAGGAACAGATGTTTGATTACTCTCGGTCAAGTCGGCATAAGGATGGAGGAAGTGTTGGGTATTCTAAAAGGCATTAAGGTGGACAAGTCCCCAGGTCCGGATGGGATCTATCCCAGGTTACTGTGGGAAGCGAGAGAGGAAATAGTTGGGGCCTTAACAGATATCTTTGCAGCATCCTTAAACACGGGTGAGGTCCCAGAGGACTGGAGAATTGCTAATGTTGTTCCCTTGTTTAAGAAGGGTAGCAGGGATAATCCAGGTAATTATAGACCGGTGAGCCTGACGTCAGTGGTAGGGAAGCTGCTGGAGAAGATACTGAGGGATCGGATCTATTCCCATTTGGAAGGAAATGGGCTTATCAGTGATAGGCAACATGGTTTTGTGCAGGGAAGGTCATCTCTTACCAACTTAATAGAATTCTTTGAGGAAGTGACAAAGTTGATTGATGAGGGAAGGGCTGTAGATGTCATATACATGGACTTCAGTAAGGCGTTTGATAAGGTTCCCCATGGTAGGCTGATGGAGAAAGTGAAGGCGCATGGGGTCCAAGGTGTACTCGCTAGATGGATAAAGAACTGGCTGGGCAACAGGAGACAGAGAGTAGCAGTGGAAGGGAGTTTCTTAAAATGGAGACGTGTGACCAGTGGTGTTCCACAGGGATCCGTGCTGGGACCACTGTTGTTTGTGATATACATAAATGATTTGGAGGAAAGTATAGGTGGTCTGATTAGCAAGTTTGCAGACAACACTAAGATTGGTGGAATAGCAGATAGTGAAGGGGACTGTCAGAGAATACAGCAGAATATAGATAGATAGGAGAGTTGGGCAGAGAAATGGCAGATGGAGTTCAATCCGGGCAAATGCGAGGTGATGCAATTTGGAAGATCCAATTCAAGAGTGAATTATACAATAAATGGAAAAGTCCTGGGGAAAATTGATGTACAGAGAGATTTGGGTGTTCAGGTCCATTGTTCCCTGAAGGTGGCAACGCAGGTCAATAGAGTGGTCAAGAAGGCATACGGCATGCTTTCCTTCATCGGACGGGGTATTGAGTACAAGAGTTGGCAGGTCATGTTACAGTTGTATAGGACTTTGGTTCGGCCACATTTGGAATACTGCGTGCAGTACTGGTCGCCACATTACCAAAAGGATGTAGATGCTTTGGAGATGGTGCAGAGGAGGTGCACCAGGATGTTGCCTGGTATGGAGGGCGCTAGCTATGAAGAGTGGTTGAGTAGATTAGGATTATTTTCATTAGAAAGACGGAGGTTGAGGGGGGACCTGATTGAGGTGTACAAAATCATGAGAGGTATAGACAGGGTGGATAGCAAGAAGCTTTTTCCCAGAGTGGGGGATTCAATTACAAGGGGACACGAGTTCAAAGTGAAAGGGGAAAAGTTTAGGGGGGATATGCGTGGAAAGTTCTTTACGCAGAGGGTGGTGGGTGCCTGGAAAGCATTGCCAGCGGAGGTGGTGGACGCGGGCACGATAGCGTCTTTTAAGATGTATCTAGACAGATACATGAATGGGCAGGAAGTAAAGAGATACAGACCCTTAGAAAATAGGCGACAGGTTTAGACAGAGGATTTGGATTGGCGCAGGCTTGGACGGCCGAAGGGCCTGTTCCTGTGCTGTAATTTTCTTTGTTCTTTGTTCTTTTTTTCTTTACTGATCCGTAGCTCCGGTTCCCATCCCCCTGCCAAACTCGTTTAAGCCCTCCCTACTACTGTGGAGGATGAATTCCTGGAGTGTGTATGAGATGGGTTTCTCGAGCAGTATTCCGTAATGAGGAAGGGCTAATTAATAATCTTGCTGTCTAGGAACCTTTGGAAAATTGTCACCATAATATGATAGAATTTTATATTATGTTTGAAAGTGATATAGTTCATTCTGAAACTAGGGTCTTAAATCTGAACGAAGGGAACTATGAAGGTATGAGGGGCAAGGTGGCTGTGGTGGATTGGGAAAATACACTAAAAGATGTGATTTAAGGAAGTATTACACAGTTTACAACAAATATACATTTCTCTAAGATACAATAACCCAAAAGGAAAGATGATTAAACAGTGGCTAACAAAAGATGATAAAGATTGCATTAGATCAAAGGAAATGGCTTATAAGGTCACCAGAAAAAGTGGTCAACCCAAAGATTGAGAGCAATTTAGAGTCCAACAAAGGAGGATCAAGAAACTGATAAAGAAAGGGAAAAGAGATTATGAATGCAAGCGAGTGAGAAACGTAAAGATGAACTGTAAAAGCTTCTTTAGGTGTGTGAAAAGGAAATGATTAGCAAGGACGAGTGTGGGTCCATTGCAGGTGGAGACTGGAGAGTTTGTGATGAAGAATGAGGAAATGGTGCAGAGACTAAACAATTACTTTGTGTCTATCTTCACGGAGGAAAATACAGAAAATCTCCCAGAAATACTGGGGAACCAAGTGACTTGTAAAAATGAAGAACTGAAAGAAATTAGTATCAATAAAAAGACAGTACTTGAAAAATTAACTGGATTGAAAGTCGATAAATCCCCTGGACTAGATGAGCGACATCCCAGAATATTGAAGGAGGTAGCTATGGAGATAGTGGATGCATTGGTGGTTATCTTTCAAAATTCTATCGATTCTGGTGGGGTTCCTAAAGACTGTCAAGTAGGAAATGTAATCCTACTACTTAAGAAGGGAGCGAGAGAGAAAACGGAGGACTATAGACCTGTAAGTTTGACGTCAGTAATAGGGAAAATGTCAGAATCTGTTACAAAGGATGGGATAAGTGGACACTTGGAAAAAAAAAATATGATTGGGCAGAGTCAACATGAATTTATTAAAATCAGATTTGACAAATCTGTTGGAGTTTTTTGAGGATGTTACTTGTAGCATAGATAATGGAGAACCAGTATATTTTAGAACATTACAGCGCAGTACAGGCCCTTCGGCCCTCGATGTTGTGCCGACCTGTGAAACCATCTGACCTACACTATTCCATTTTCATCCATATGTCTATCTAATGACCACTTAAATGCCCTTAAAGTTGGCGAGTCTACTACTGTTGCAGGCAGGACGTTCCACGCCCCTACTACTCTCTGAGTAAAGAAACTACCTCTAACATCTGTCCTATATCTATCACCCCTCAACTTAAAGCTATGTCCCCTCGTGTTTGCCATCACCATCCGAGGAAAAAGGCTCTCACTATCCACCCTATCTAACCCTCTGATTATCTTATATGTCTCTATTAAGTCACCTCTAATCCTCATTCTCTCCAATGAAAACAACCTCAAGTCCCTCAGCCTTTCCTCGTAAGACCTTCCCTCCATACCAGGCAACATCCTAGTAAATCTCCTCTGCACCCTTTCCAAAGCTTCCACATCCTTCCTATAATGTGGTGACCAGAACTGCACGCAATACTCCAGGTGCGGCCTCACCAGAGTTTTGTACAGCTGCAGCATGACCTCGTGGCTCCGAAACTCGATCCCCCTACTAATAAAAGCTAACACAACATTTGCCTTCTTAACAGCCCTATTAACCTGGGTCGCAACTTTCAGGGATTTATGTGCCTGGACACCAAGATCTCTCTGTTCATCGACACTACCAAGAATCTTCCCATTAGCCCAGTACTCTGCATTCCTGTTACTCCTTCCAAAGTGAATCACCTCTCACTTTTCCGCATTAAACTCCATTTGCCATCTCTCAGCCCAGCTCTGCAGCCTATCTATGTCCCTCTGTACCCTACAACATCCTTCGGCACTATCCACAACTCCACCGACCTTCGTGTCATCCGCAAATTTACTAACCCACCCTTCTACACCCTCTTCCAGGTCATTTATAAAAATGACAAACAGCAGTGGCCCCAAAACAGATCCTTGCGGTACACCACTCGTAACTAAACTCCAGGATGAACATTTGCCATCAACCACCACCCTCTGTCTTCTTTCAGCTCGCCAATTTCTGATCCAAAGCTCTAAATCACCTTCAACCCCATACTTCCATATTTTCTGCAATAGCCTCCCGTGGGGAACCTTATCAAAGGCCTTACTGAAATCCATATACACCACATCCACTGCTTTACCCTCATCCACCTGTTTGGTCACCTTCTCGAAAAACTCAATAAGGTTTGTGAGGCACGACCTACCCGTCACAAAACCGTGCTGACTATCGCTAATGAACTTATTCTTTTCAAGATGATTATAAATCCTGTCTCTTCTAACCTTTTCCAACATTTTACCCACAACCGAAGTAAGGCTCACAGGTCTATAATTACCAGGGCTGCCTCTACTCCCCTTCTTGAACAAGGGGACAACATTTGCTATCCTCCAGTCTTCCGGCACTATTCCTGTCGACAATGACGACATAAAGATCAAGGACAAAGGCTCTGCAATCTCCTCCCTGGCTTCCCAGAGAATCCTAGGATAAATCCCATCTGGCCCAGGGGACTTATCTATTTTCACACTTTCCAAAATTGCTAACACCTCCTCCTTGTGAACCTCAATCCCATCTAGCCTCGTAGTCTGTATCTCAGTATTCTCCTCGACAACATTTTCTTTCTCTACTGTAAATACTGACGAAAAATATTCATTTAACGCTTCCCCTATCTCCTCTGATTCCACACACAACTTCCCACTACTATCCTTGATTGGCCCTAATCTAACTCTAGTCATTCTTTTATTCCTGATATACCTATAGAAAGCCTTAGGGTTTTCCTTGATCCTATCCGCCAATGACTTCTCGTGTCCTCTCCTTGCTCTTCTTAGCTCTCCCTTTAGATCCTTCCTGGCTAGCTTGTAACTCTCAAGCGCCCTAACTGAGCCTTCACGTCTCATCCTCACATAAGCCGCCTTCTTCCTCTTGACAAGCGCTTCAACTTCTTTAGTAAACCACGGCTCCCTCGCTCGACAACTTCCTCCCTGCCTGACAGGTACATACTTATCAAGGACACGCAGTAGCTGCTCCTTGAATAAGCTCCACATTTCGATTGTGCCCATCCCCTGCAGTTTCCTTCCCCATCCTACGCATCCCAAATCTTGCCTAATCGCATCATAATTTCCTTTCCCCCAGCTATAATTCTTGCCCTGCGGTATATGCCTGTCCCTGCCCATCGGTAAGGTAAACCTAACCGAATTGTGATCACTATCACCAAAGTGCTCACCTACATCTAAATCTAACACCTGGCCGGGTTCATTACCCAGTACCAAATCCAATGTGGCATCGCCCCTTGTTGGCCTGTCTACATACTGTGTCAGAAAACCCTCCTGCACACACTGGACAAAAACTGACCCATCTAAAGTACTCGAACTATAGTATTTCCAGTCAATATTTGGAAAGTTAAAGTCCCCCATAACAACTACCCTGTTACTCTCGCTCCTGTCGAGAATCATCTTCGCTATCCTTTCCTCTACATCTCTGGAACTATTCGGAGGTCTATAAAAGACTCCCAACAGGGTGACCTCTCCTCTCCTGTTTCTAACCTCGGCCCATACTACCTCAGTAGACGAGTCCTCAAACGTCCTTTCTGTCGCTGTAATACTCTCCTTGATTAACAATGCCACACCCCCCCCCTCTTTTACCATCTTCTCTGTTCTTATTGAAACATCTAAATCCCGGAACCTGCAACATCTATTCCTGCCCCTGCTCTACCCATGTTTCCGAAATGGCCACTACATCGAGATCCCAGGTACCAACCCATGCTGCAAGCTCACCCACCTTATTCCGGATGCTCCTGGCGTTGAAGTAGACACACTTTAAACCAAGTTCTTGCTTGCCAGTGCCCTCTTGCGTCCTTGTAACCTTATCCCTGACCTCACTACTCTCAACATCCTGTACACTGGCACTACAATTTAGGTTCCCATTCCCCTGCTGAATTAGTTTAAACCCCCCCGAAGAGCACTAGCAAACCTCCCCCCCAGGATATTGGTACCCCTCTGGTTCGGGTGAAGACCATCCTGTTTGTAGAGGTCCCACCTACCCCAGAAAGAGCCCCAATTATCCAGGAAACCAAAACCCTCCCTCCTACACCATCCCTGCAGCCACGTGTTCAACTCCTCTCTCTCCCTATTCCTCGCTTCGCTAGCACGTGGCACGGGCAACAACCCAGAGATAACAACTCTGTTTGTTCTCGCTCTAAGCTTCCACCCTAGCTCCCTGAATTTCTGCCTTAAATCCCCATCTCTCTTCCTACCTATGTCGTTGGTGCCTATGTGGACCACGACTTGGGGCTGCTCCCCCTCCCCCTTAAGGATCCCAAAAACACGATGCGAGACATCACGAACACTGGCACCTGGGAGGCAACACACCAACCGTGAGTCTCTCTCGTTCCCACAAAACCTCCTATCTGTTCCCCTAAATATGGAGTCCCCAATGACTAATGCTCTGCTCCTCTTCCCCCTTCCCTTCTGAGCAACAGGGACAGACTCTGTGCCAGATACCTGTACCCCATTGCTTACCCCTGGTAAGTCGTCCCCCGCAACAGTATCCAAAACGGTATACCTGTTGTTGAGGGAAACGGCCACAGGGGATCCCTGCACTGCCTGCTGGTTCCCTCTCCTTCCCCTGACGGTAACCCATCTACCTACTTCTTTTACCTGAGGTGTGACTACCTCCCCATAACTCATCTCAATACCCCCTCCGCCTCCCGAATGATCTGAAGTTCATCCAGCACCAGCTCTAGTTCCCTCTTGGCGACCCTTACCTCCCACATTCTGCAGGAGGAACATTCAACTATATGTAGTGTATTTGGATTTTCAGAAGGCTTTTAATAAGGTCCCACACAGGAGGTTAGTGAACAAAATTAGAGCGCATGGGATTGGGGGTAATCTACTGGTATGGATTGATAATTGGTTAACAGACAGAAAACAGAGATTTGAAATAAATGGGTCATTCTCAGGTTGACAGGCTGTTACTAGTGGGGTACCACAAGGATCAGTGCTTTTTTTAGATTAGAGATACAGCACTGAAACAGGCCCTTCGGCCCACCGAGTCTGTGCCGAACATCAACCACACATTTATACTAATCCTACACTAATCCCATATTCCTACCAAACATCCCCACCTGTCCCTATATTTCCCTACCACCTACCTATACTAGGGGCAATTTATAATGGCCAATTTACCTATCAACCTGCAAGTCTTTTTGGCTTGTGGGAGGAAACCGGAGCACCCTGAGAAAACCCACGCAGACACAGGGAGAACTTGCAAACTCCACACAGGCAGTACCCGGAATCGAACCCGGGTCCCTGGAGCTGTGAGGCTGCAGTGCTAACCACTGCGCCACTGTGCCGCCAGCTGTTCACAATCTATATCAATGATTTGGATGTGAGGACCAAATGTAATATTTCCAAATTTGCTGATGGCACATAACTAGGAGGGAATGTAAGTTGTGAGGAGGATGCAAGGAGGCTTCAAGGGGATTTGGACAGGCTAAGTGAATGGGCAAGAACATGGCAGATGGAATATAATGTGAATAAGTGTGAAGTTATCCACTTTGGTAGAAAAACCAGAGAGACAGAGTATTTCTTAAATGTTGAGAGGTTGGGAAGTGTTGATGTCCAAAGGGACCTGGGTGTCCTTGTTTATGAGTCACTAAAAGTTAACATGCAGCAAGCAATTAGGAAGGCAAATGGTACATTGGCCTTCATCGCAAAGGGTTTTGAGTGCAGGAGTAAAGATGTTTTGCTGCAATTATATAAAGTCTTGGTGAGAGTTTTGGTCTCCTTATCGAAGGAAGGATATACTTGCCATAGAGGGAGTGCAACAGAGGTTCACCAGACTAATCCCTGAGATGGCAGGATTGTTTTATGAGGAGAGATTGAAGAAACTGGGCCTGTATTCTCTCGAGTTTCGAAGAATGAGAGGTGATCTCATTGAAACATACAAAATTCTTACAGGGTGAGACAGGGTGGCTGTGGATAGGATGTTTCCTCTGGCTGGTGAGTCTAGAGCCAGGGGACACAGTCTCAGAATAAGGGGTCGGCCATTTAAGACTGAGATGAGGAGGAATTTCTTCACTCAGAGGGTGGTGAATTTGTGGAATTCTGTATCCCAGAGTGTTGTGGAAGCTCAATCATTGAGTATGTTCAAGACAGAAATCGATAGAATTCTGGATACTAATGACATGAAGGGATATGGGGATAGAACAGGAAAGTGGTGTTGAGGTCGATGATCAGCCATGATCTAATTGAATGGCGGAGCAGGCTCGATTGGCTGAATGGCCTACTCACGCTCCGATGTTCCTATGATCTGCTTTTTATAACATTGCTGTCAGTGGGATCTTGCTGTGCACAGATTGGTTGCTGTGTTTTCTACATTACAACAGTGACTACACTTCAAAAGGTACTTCAGTAGTTGTAAAGCATTTTGGCATGTTCTGAGACTGACATTACCATGTGGAGTAGGTGAGGGAAGGCACAGGCTGACCTACACCATAGGGAGTAGAGAGGAGAAGATGGGCAGGGTGAGCCTCCTCACTTCAGCCTCTTGTACAAGAGGCTGTTGGGCAGTGTGTTGCATGATCATTGTTAGGGTCAGCGTGTAACCAGTTGCCTTCTCTGTGTGGTGTCTTGGTTAGGAGATGAGGGGGTGACCTGAGGGTTGAAATTCTCTACCCCAAAGGGCTGTGGAAGCTCAGTCATTGAGTGTGTTTAAAGCAGAAGTTGACAGATTTCAGAATATCAATGACTGAAGGGGATATGGGGATAGTGTGAGAAAAAGGCATTGAAGTGGATGATCAGCCATGATCATATTGAATGGCGGAGCAGGCTCGATGGGCTGAATGGCCTAAACATGCTCCAATGTTGTGGTCAGTGTGAGATGGATCAAGCACTAGTCATGTCCTCTACAGACAAACACTGGGACACTTTGAATGAAATATACAATTATTTATCTTCACAGAATGATACAGCACAGAAAGAAATCATTCAGCCCATCATTTCTGTACTGACTCTTGAAATTATCCAATTTGTCCCACTTCCCTGCTCTTTCCCCTGATCTCTGCAACTTTTTTCCCTTCAAATATTTATCCAATTCCCTTTTGAAAGTTACTATTGAATCTGCTTCCACCACCCTTTCAGGCAGCGCGTTCCAGATCACAACAACTCACTGTGTTAAATATGTTTCCTCCTCTCCCCTGTAGTTCCACGGCCAATTACCTTAAATCTGTATCCTCTGGTTCTCAGATTGCATAGACCAGGCTTATATTCCCTTGCATATGAGGATTATGGGGTGATCTAATTGAGATGTTTCAGACAATTAAAGGACTTAATTGAGTAGATAGAGAGTAATGATTTCCTCTGGTGGGGGGAGTCCAGAACAAAGGGCAGAACCTTAAAATTAGAGCCAGGCTATTCAGAGGTAATGTCAGGAAGCACTTCTCCACACAAAGAGGAACAAAGAACAGTACAGCACAGGAACAGGCCATTCAGCCCTCCAAGCCTCCGATCTTGATGCCTGTCTAAACTAAAATCTTCTGCACTTCCGGGGACCGTATCCCTCTATTCCCATCCTATTCATGTATTTGTCAAGATGTCTCTTAAACGTCGCTATTGTATCTGCTTCCACCACCTCCCCCGGCAACAAGTTCCAGGCACTCACCACCCTCTGTGTAAAGAACTTGCCTCGCACATCCCCTCTAAACTTTGCCCCTCTCACCTTAAACCTATGTCCCCCAGTAACTGACTCTTCCACCCTGGGAAAAAGCTTCTGACTATCCACTCTGTCCATGTCGCTCATAACTTTGTAAACCTCTATCATGTCACCCCCTCCACCTCCGTCGTTCCAGTGAAAACAATCCGAGTTTATCCAACCTCTCCTCATAGCTAATGCCCTCCAGACCAGGCAACATCCTGGTAAACCTCTTCTGTACCCTCTCCAAAGCCTCCACATCCTTCTGGTAGTGTGGCGACCAAAATTGCACGCAATATTCTAAGTGTGGCCTAATTAAGGTTCTGTGCAGCTGCAGCATGACTTGCCAATTTTTATACTCTATGCCCTGACCGATGAAAGCAAGCAAGCCGTATGCCTTCTTGACTACCTTATCCACCTGCGTTGCCACTTTCAGTGACCTGTGGACCTGTACGCCCAGATCTCTCTGCCTGTCAATACTCCTAAGGGTTCTGCCATTTACTGTATACTTCCCACCTGTATTAGACCTTCCAAAATGCATTACCTCACATTTGTCCGGATTAAACTCCATCTGCCATTTCTCCGCCCAAGTCTCCAACCGATCTATATCCTGCTGTATCCTCTGACAATCACAGGAGTGGAAATCTGGAACTCTCTCCTCCAGAAAACCGTCGAGGCTGGGGCTCAATTGGAAATTTCAAAACTGAGAGTGATGAATTTTTCTTGGGTAAGGGGATTAAGGCTTACAGAATACACAGTGGCAGCAGTGTGTACCAACTACAAGATGCACTGCAGCAATGCACCAAGGCTCCTTTGACGGCACCTTCCAAACCCGCGACCTCTACCAACTAGAAGGACAAGGGCAGCAAATACATGGGAACACCACCACCTGCAAGTTCCCCTCCAAGTCACACACCATCCTGACTTGGAACTATATCGCCGTGCCTTCACTGTCACTGGGTCAAAATCCTGGAACTCCCTTCCTAACAGCACTGTGGGTGTACCTACCCCACATGGACTGCAGCGGTTCAAGAAGGCAGCTCACCACCACCTTCTCAAGGGCAATTAGGGATGGGCAATAAATGCTGACCTGGCCAGTGACATCCACATCCCAGGAATAAAAAAAAATCAAGGTGATTTAAAAATCATCGAATCATAGAAAGTTTATGGCACAGAAAGAGGCCACTTGGCCCATCGTGTCTGTGCCAGCCAAAAAACAAATCACCTATCCACCTATTCTAATCCCACTTTCCAGCATTTGGTCCATAGCCCTGCAGATTACAGCACTTGAGGAGCATATCCAGACTCCTTTTGAATGAGTTGAGGGTTTCTGCCTCAACTACCCTTTCAGGCAGTGAGTTCCAGACCCCCACCACCCTCTGGGTGGAAAGGTTTTTCCTTATCTCCCCTCTAATTTACCAATCACTTTAAATCTCTGCCCCCTTGTCACTGACCTCTCTGCTAAGATGAATAGACCCTTCACCTCCACTCTATCCAGGCCCCTCAAAATTTTGTACATTTCAATCAGATCTCCCCTCAGCCTTCTCTGTTCCAAGGAGAACAACCCCAGCCTATCCAATCTTTCCTCATAGCTGCATTTTTCCAGTCCTGGCAACATCTTCATAAATCTCCTCTGTACCCTCTCGCGTGCAATTACATCCTTTCTGTAATGAGGTGACCAGAACTGCACACAGTACTCAAGTTGTGGCCTAACCAATGAGTTATACAGTTCCAGCATAACCTCCCTGCTCTTATATTCTATATCTCAGCTAATAAAGGAAAGGATTCCATATGCCTTCTTAACCACCTTATCCACCTGTCCTGCTACCTACAGGGATCTGTGGACATTCACTCCAAGGTCCCTCACTTCCTCTACACTTCTCAGTATTTTTCCCATTAATCGTGTATTCCTTTGCCTTGTTTGACCTCCCCAAATGCATCACCTCACACTTCAAGTTGAATTCCATTTGCCACTTTTCTGCCCATCTGACCAGACCATCAATATCTTCTTGCAGGCTACAGCTATCCTCCTCGCTATCTACCACACGTCCAATCTTTGTGTCGTCTGCAAACTTCTTTATCATGCCCCTTACATTTACATCCAAATTGTTAATATACACCACAAAAAGCAGGGGACCCAGTACTGAGCCCTGCGGAATGCGACTGGAAACAGCCCTCCAGTCGCTAAAACACCCGTCAACAATTACCCTTTGTTTCCTGCCACTGAGCCAATTTTGTATCCACCTTGCTACATTTCCCTGGATCCCAGTTGGTCAAACAAGATCTTCCCTTAACAAATCCATGCTGACTATCCTTGATTAACCTGTGACTTTCTAAGTGACAGTTTCTCCTGTCTCTCAGAATAGATTCCAATAATTTCCCCACTACTGAGGTTAGACTGACTGGCCTGGAATTATTCTGTCTATCCCTCACTCCCTTTTAAACAGAGGTACAACGTTAGCAGTTCTCCAATCCTCTGGCACCACACCTGTATCCTGTGAGGACTGAAAAATGATGGTCAGACCTTCTGCTATTTCCTCTTCTGCTTCTTCTAACAGCTTCAGATACATTTCATTCGGCCCTGGTGATTTAGCATTTTTCAAGGATGCTAATCCCATTAATACTTCCTCTCTCCCTCTGTTTATCACATCCAATACTTCACACTCCCCCTCTTTAACTGCAATATCTGCATCGTCCCCCTCTTTTGTGAAGACAGACGCGAAGTATTCATTAAGAACCACACCAATATCTTCCACTCCTACACATAGGTTACCTTTTTGGTCTTTATGGGCCCTACTCTCTCCTTAGTGTACTCTTAGTGTACTCTCCTTAGTCTCTCTCTTACTCTTAATGTATTGATAAAACATCTTTGGGATTACCTTGATTTTGCTTGCCAATATTCTTTCATGACATCTCTTTGCTTTCCTAATTTCCTTTTTGATTTCAACCCTCCACTTTCTATACTCCTCTCGGCTTTCTGTAGTATTGAGTTCTCGGTGTCGGACATAAGCTTTCCTTTTCTGCCTTATCTTACCCTGTAAGCTCCTTAACATCCATGGGGCTCTAGATTTGGCCGCCTCACCCTTTTTTCTTTGTGGAAACATGTTTACTCTGAACCCCTTGAATCTCCCCTTTGAATGCCTCCCACTGTTCTGACACTGATTTACCTTCAAGTAGCTGTTTCCAGTCCACTTTCACTAAATCACTCCTCAGTTTAGTAAAATTGGCCTTGCCCCAATTGAGAACTCTAACTCCTGTTCTATCTCTGTCCTTTTCCATTATTATGTTAAAACTGACTGTATTATGATCACTATCACCAAAATGCTCTCCCACTGCCACTCCTTCCACCTGCCCATCTTCATTTCCTAAAACTAAATCTAAAACTGCATCCTCTCCTGTTGGACTTGCTACACACTGGGCAAAATAGTTCTCCTGAATGCACCTCAAGAATTCAGCTCCCTCAATTCCTTTCACACTAAAACTATCCCAGTTAATATTGGGGTAATTAAAATCCCCAACTATTACTGCCCTATTGTTCTTGCACTTCTCAGAGATTTGCCTACATATCTGCTCTTCTATCACCCTCTGACTGTTTGGGGGAGTTGGAGTTAAGATACAGATCAGATGGACAGATTTAACAGAATGCTGAAACTAGCTCGAGGGGCCAAGTGGCCTCCTCCTATTCCTGTGGTTCTGATTCCCGTGTTCAAAATTATTGTGATTCCACCTCAGGTTCCACAAGGATCCCACCCTGTCCTGGCAGCTTCCTGTGCAACAGCAACGTGTGCATCAATGCCACACGAGTGTGCAATGGATTCCCGGACTGCACACAGGGTGAAGACGAACTAAGCTGTGGTAAGTAGACGGTGATGAATGGTGGGTTTGGGAGCATGAGATAGAGAAGGGTCACCAAGTTCACTCCATGTGATATCAAGAAATGGCTGAGTGTCCTGGATACTGTGGGAGTGATGGGTGGGCAGTGATTGGTCAGTGGGAGTGATGGGTGGGCAGTGATTGGTCGTTGGAGTGATGGGTGGGCAGTGATTGGTCGTGAGAGTGATGGGTGCGCAGTGATTGGTCGTGAGAGTGATGGGTGCGCAGTGATTGGCCAGTGGGAGTGATGAATGAGTGTGATTGGTCGGTGCAAATGATGGGTGGTCATGATGGTTAGTGGGAGTGATTTCTTGGGCAGTTTTGATCGCTGATTGATACAAAGATGTGTTTGTGATTTAATAGAACTGGGAGTCCCCACAGCATCAATTCCAGAGAGGAATGGGACAAGTGCTGGCTGCCCAGAATACTCCTGCACCAATGAAAGGTGTATCACCTTTACACAGGTATGTAGTGAAGTTAGTGATAACAGTAAATATTGAGAGTTCTGGTGTGAAATGGTGATCAGAGAGGCATGACGGTACAGAAGGAGGCTATTTGGCCCATCGAGTCCTTGCTGGCTCTCAACAGAGTGATCCAGTCAGTCCCATTTCCCCAGTTGATTCCTGTAGCCCTGCAAGTTTATTTCTTTCAAGTACCCATCCAATTTCCTTTAAAAATAATTGGTCATCTCCATTTCCACCACCCTCCGAGGGAGTGAGGTCCAGGTCAATACCACTCACTGCGTCAAAACAGTTCTTCTTCACATCCCCCCCTGCACCTATTGCCCAAAACCTTCAATCTGTGTCCTATCTGTATCCCCTAGTTCTTCTGCAGGTCATGCTGCAGCTGTACAGAACTTTAGTTAGGCCACACTTAGAATATTGCGTGCAATTCTGGTCGCCACACTACCAGAAGGACGTGGAGGCTTTGGAGAGGGTACAGAGGAGGTTTACCAGGATGTTGCCTGGTCTGGAGGGCATTAGCTATGAGGAGAGGTTGGATAAACTCGGATTGTTTTCACTGGAACGACGGAGGTGGAGGGGCGACATGATAGAGGTTTACAAAGTTATGAGCGGCATGGACAGAGTGGATAGTCAGAAGCCTTTTCCCAGGGTGGAAGAGTCAGTTACTAGAGCACATAGGTTTAAGGTGCGAAGGGCAAAGTTTAGAGGGGATGTGCGAGGCAAGTTCTTTATACAGAGGGTGGTGAGTGCCTGGAACTTGCTGCCAGGGGAGGTGGTGGAAGCAGATACGATAGCGACGTTTAAGAGACATCTTGACAAATATATGAATAGGAAGGGAATAGAGGGATACGGTCCCCGGAAGTGCAGAAGGTTTTAGTTTCGGCAGGCATCAAGATCGGCACAGGCTTGGAGGGCCGAATGGCCTGTTCCTGTACTGTACTGTTCTTTGTTCTACCATCAGCTAATGTGAAGTTTTCCCTTGACTACATAATCTGAACCTCATAAACTCATGAAAGTTTTTTTTTACTCATGGGATGTGGGTGTCACTGGCCAGGCCAGCATTTATGGCCCATCCCTAATTGCCCTTGAGACGGTGGTGGTGAGCTGCCTTCTTGAACCACTGCAGTCCATGTGGGGTAGGTATACCCACAGTGCTGTTAGGAAGGGAGTTCCAGGATTTTGACCCAGCGACAGTGAAGGAACAGCGATATAGTTCCAAGTCAGGATGGTGTGTGACTTGGAGGGGAACTTGCAGGTGGTGATGTTCCCATGTATTTGCTGCCCTTGTCCTTCTAGTTGATAGAGGTCGCGGGTTTGGAAGGTGCTGTCTAAGGAGCCTTGGTGCGTTGCTGCAGTGCATCTTGTAGATGGTACACACTGCTGCCACTGTGCGTCGGTGGTGGAGGGAGTGAATGTTTGTGGATGAGGTGCCAATCAAGCTTTGTCCTGGATGGTGTCGAACTTCTTGAGTGTTGTTGGAGCTGCACCCATCCAGGCAAGTGGAGAGTATTCCATCACACTCCTGACTTGTGCCTTGTAGATGGTGGACAGGCTTTGGGGAGTCAGGAGGTGAGTTACTCGCCTCAGGATTCCTAGCCTCTGACCTGCTCTTTTAGCCACAGTATTTATATGGCTACTCCAGTTCAGTTTCTGGTCAATGGTAACCCCAGGATGTTGATAGTGGGGGATTCAGTGATCGTAATCATATATTACCCTCTTTGTCCCTAAACAGCCCCACTTCACCTCATACTACCCACTTATTATTTACACGCCAGTAGAAGATCTTTGGATTCCCTTTTATTTCAACTGCCATTCTATTCTATATTCTCTCTTTGCCAGTGTTATTTCCCTCTTCACTTTCACTCTCAACTTAGCTGGTTCTCACTTGAAGAATTCACCTGACATGCATCATACACCCTCTTTTGTTTTGTTTCATCATGATCTGTGTCTCCTTATCATCCAAGGAGCCCTGGTTTTGATTCCCCATCCTCCAAACTTGTTGGAATGTACCTGAAACATCTCCTCCTTAAAGATCACCCATTGCTCCATTGCAGTTTTTCCCAAAGGAACATAGGAGCAGGAGTAGGTCATTCAGCCCCTCAAGCCTGCTCTGCCATTCAATTAGAACATAGCTGATCATCTACCTCAACACCACTTTCCTTTGTGATCCCAATATCCCAGGATGTCATTCGTAGCCAGATATCTATTGATTTCTGTCTTGAACATGCTCAGTGATTGAGCTTCTACAGCCCTCTGGGGTAGAGAATTCCACAGATTCACCACCCTCTGAGAGAAGAAATTCCTCCTCATCTCAGCCAGGGAGAGATAGAGGAGCAGATATGTAGACAAATCTCAGAGGTGTAAAAATAACAGGGTAATAATAGTAGGGGATTTCAAATTCCCCCATATCAGCTGGGATAGTCTGAGTGCAAAAGGCTTAAAGGGGACGGAATTCTTAAAATGCATCCAAGAAAGCTTTTTGAGGCAGCACATAGAAAGTGCTACAAGAGAAGGGGCAGTACTGGACCTAATCCTAGGGAATGAACCTGGACAAGTGGTAGAAGTGTCAGTGGGGGAGCATTTTGAGGATAGTGACCATAACTTTGTAAGATTTAAGGGAATTATGGAAAAGGACAAAGATGGATCAGAAATAAAGGTACTCGACGGAGACGACTCGGAGGGCGGAGTTCCGCACCGGTGAGTATAAAAAACTTACCTCGGGGATTCGCGCCCTACATTCACGGAGAAGACTCGGAGGGCGGAGTTCCAGACCAGTAAGTATAAAAACCTTACCTCGGGGATTCGCGGCCTTCATCCAGGGAGAAGACTCGGAGGGCGGAGTTCCAGACCAGTAAGTATAAAAAACTTACCTCGGGGATTCTCGGAGCAGACTCGGAGGGCTGAGTTCCAGAGCGGTAAGTGAAAAAAACTTAGCTCAGGGATTCTCGGAGCAGACTCGGAGGGCGGAGTTCCAGAGCGGTAAGTATAAAAAAACATACTTCGGGGATTCTCGGAGCAGACTCGGAGGGTGGAGTTCCAGAGCGGTGAGGATAAAAAACTTACCTCGGGGATTCTCGGAGCAGACTCGGAGGGTGGAGTTCCAGAGCGGTAAGTATAAAAAAACATACTTCGGGGATTCTCGGAGCAGACTCGGAGGGTGGAGTTCCAGAGCGGTAAGTATAAAAAACTTACCTCGGGGATTCTCGGAGCAGACTCGGAGGGTGGAGTTCCAGAGCGGTAAGTATAAAAAACATACCTCGGGGATTCTCGGAGCAGACTCGGAGGGTGGAGTTCCAGAGCGGTAAGTATAAAAAACATACTTCGGGGATTCTCGGAGCAGACTCGGAGGGCGGAGTTCCAGAGCGGTAAGTATAAAAAAACTTAGCTCGGGGATTCTCGGAGCAGACTCGGAGGGCGGAGTTCCAGAGCGGTGAATATAAAACACTTACCTCGGGGATTCTCGGAGCAGACTCGGAGGGCGGAGTTCCAGAGCGGTAAGTATAAAAAACTTACCTCGGGGATTCCCGGATCAGACTCGGAGGGCGGAGTTCCAGAGCAGTGAGTATAAAAAACTTACCTCGGGGATTCTCGGAGCAGACTCGGAGGGCGGAGTTCCAGAGCGGTGAATATAAAAAACTTACCTCGGGGATTCTCGGAGCAGACTCGGAGGGCGGAGTTCCAGAGTGGTGAATAGAAAAAACTTACCTCGGGGATTCTCGGAGCAGACTCGGAGGGTGGAGTTCCAGAGCGGTAAGTATAAAAAAACTTAGCTCGGGGATTCTCGGAGCAGACTCGGAGGGCGGAGTTCCAGAGCGGTAAGTATAAAAAAACTTAGCTCGGGGATTCTCGGAGCAGACTCGGAGGGCGGAGTTCCAGAGCGGTAAGTGAAAAAAACTTACCTCTGGGATTCTCGGAGCAGACTCGGAGGGCGGAGTTCCAGAGCGGTAAGTATAAAAAACTTACCTCGGGGATTCCCGGATCAGACTCGGAGGGCGGAGTTCCAGAGCAGTGAGTATAAAAAACTTACCTCGGGGATTCTCGGAGCAGACTCGGAGGGCGGAGTTCCAGAGCGGTGAATATAAAAAACTTACCTCGGGGATTCTCGGAGCAGACTCGGAGGGCGGAGTTCCAGAGCGGTGAATATAAAAAACTTACCTCGGGGATTCTCGGAGCAGACTCGGAGGGCGGAGTTCCAGAGCGGTAAGTATAAAAAACTTACCTCGGGGATTCTCGGAGCAGACTCGGAGGGCGGAGTTCCAGAGCGCTGAATATAAAAAACTTACCTCGGGGATTCTCGGAGCAGACTCGGAGGGCGGAGTTCCAGAGCGCTGAATATAAAAAACTTACCTCGGGGATTCTCGGAGCAGACTCGGAGGGCGGAGTTCCAGAGCGGTGAATATAAAAAACTTACCTCGGGGATTCTCGGAGCAGGCTCGGAGGGCGGAGTTCCAGAGCGGTGAATATAAAAAACTTACCTCGGGGATTCTCGGAGCAGGCTCGGAGGGCGGAGTTCCAGAGCGGTGAATATAAAAAACTTACCTCGGGGATTCTCGGAGCAGACTCGGAGGGCGGAGTTCCAGAGCGGTGAGTATAAAAAACTTACCTCGGGGATTCTCGGAGCAGACTCGGAGGGTGGAGTTCCAGAGCGGTGAGTATAAAAAACTTACCTCGGGGATTCTCGGAGCAGACTCGGAGGGCGGAGTTCCAGAGCGGTGAGTATAAAAAACTTACCTCGGGGATTCTCGGAGCAGACTCGGAGGGCGGAGTTCCAGAGCGGTAAGTATAAAAAACTTACCTCGGGGATTCTCGGAGCAGACTCGGAGGGTGGAGTTCCAGAGCGGTGAGTATAAAAAACTTACCTCGGGGATTCTCGGAGCAGACTCGGAGGGCGGAGTTCCAGAGCGGTGAGTATAAAAAACTTACCTCGGGGATTCTCGGAGCAGACTCGGAGGGTGGAGTTCCAGAGCGGTAAGTATAAAAAACTTACCTCGGGGATTCTCGGAGCAGACTCGGAGGGCGGAGTTCCAGAGCGGTAAGTATAAAAAACTTACCTCGGGGATTCTCGGAGCAGACTCGGAGGGCGGAGTTCCAGAGCGGTGAGTATAAAAAACTTACCTCGGGGATTCTCGGAGCAGACTCGGAGGGTGGAGTTCCAGAGCGGTAAGTATAAAAAACTTACCTCGGGGATTCTCGGAGCAGACTCGGAGGGCGGAGTTCCAGAGCGGTAAGTATAAAAAACTTACCTCGGGGATTCTCGGAGCAGACTCGGAGGGCGGAGTTAACCTCGGGGATTCTCGGAGCAGACTCGGAGGGTGGAGTTCCAGAGCGGTAAGTATAAAAAACTTACCTCGGGGATTCTCGGAGCAGACTCGGAGGGCGGAGTTCCAGAGCGGTGAGTATAAAAAACTTACCTCGGGGATTCTCGGAGCAGACTCGGAGGGCAGAGTTAACCTCGGGGATTCTCGGAGCAGACTCGGAGGGTGGAGTTCCAGAGCGGTAAGTATAAAAAACTTACCTCGGGGATTCTCGGAGCAGACTCGGAGGGCGGAGTTAACCTCGGGGATTCTCGGAGCAGACTCGGAGGGCGGAGTTAACCTCGGGGATTCTCGGAGCAGACTCGGAGGGCGGAGTTAACCTCGGGGATTCTCGGAGCAGACTCGGAGGGCGGAGTTAACCTCGGGGATTCTCGGAGCAGACTCGGAGGGCGGAGTTAACCTCGGGGATTCTCGGAGCAGACTCGGAGGGTGGAGTTCCAGAGCGGTGAGTATAAAAAACGTACCTCGGGGATTCTCGGAGCAGACTCGGAGGGCGGAGTTCCAGAGCGGTGAGTATAAAAAACTTACCTCGGGGATTCTCGGAGCAGACTCGGAGGGCGGAGTTAACCTCGGGGATTCTCGGAGCAGACTCGGAGGGTGGAGTTCCAGAGCGGTAAGTATAAAAAACTTACCTCGGGGATTCTCGGAGCAGACTCGGAGGGCGGAGTTAACCTCGGGGATTCTCGGAGCAGACTCGGAGGGCGGAGTTAACCTCGGGGATTCTCGGAGCAGACTCGGAGGGCGGAGATAACCTCGGGGATTCTCGGAGCAGACTCGGAGGGCGGAGTTAACCTCGGGGATTCTCGGAGCAGACTCGGAGGGTGGAGTTCCAGAGCGGTAAGTATAAAAAACTTACCTCGGGGATTCTCGGAGCAGACTCGGAGGGCGGAGTTAACCTCGGGGATTCTCGGAGCAGACTCGGAGGGCGGAGTTAACCTCGGGGATTCTCGGAGCAGACTCGGAGGGCGGAGATAACCTCGGGGATTCTCGGAGCAGACTCGGAGGGCGGAGTTAACCTCGGGGATTCTCGGAGCAGACTCGGAGGGTGGAGTTCCAGAGTGGTGAGTATAAAAAACTTACCTCGGGGATTCTCGGAGCAGACTCGGAGGGCGGAGTTCCAGAGCGGTTACCTCGGGTGGGGAAAAAAACTGAAAAAGTGACGTCACAGGAACGCTGTGACCTGATTGGCTGGTAGGGAATCTGTACCGAATTTGAAAATAAAACATTGATAAAACTTGATTAAAACCCTAATTAACTAATTAATAAGTAGAATAACTAAACCAGAGGGAGCAGATTACTGTATTTAGTTAGCATTTAATATTTATAGTAGGAATCTAGCACGAGGGACCATATAGTTAATTGTAACATAATTTAGGAAGGATTTAATAAGTATTTATTTATTTTAAATTAATTAATTAATTAGTGCTAGAAATGACAGTTAGAGGGGTGAAGTGCTTCACCTGTGAGATGTGGGAGGTCCGTGACGCTTCCAGCGTTCCGGACGACTACATCTGCAGGAAGTGTTCCCAGTTGCAACTCCTCACAGACCACATGGATCAGTTGGAGCGACAACTGGATGCACTTAGGAGCATGCAAGTGGCAGAAAGCGTCATAGACAGGAGTTTTAGAGAAGTGGTTACACCCAAGGTGCAGGCAGATAGATGGGTGACTGCTAGAAGGGGCAGGCAGTCAGTGCAGGAATCCCCTGTGGCTATCCCCCTCTCTAACAAGTATACCGTTTTGGATACTGTTGGGGGAGATGGCCTATCAGGGGAAAACAGCAGCAGCCAGAGCAGAGGCACCACGGCTGGCACTGTTGTTCAGCAGGGAGGGACAAAGCACAGAAGAGCAATTGTTATAGGGGAATCTATAGTCAGGGGCACAGATAGGTGCTTCTGTGGATGTGAAAGAGACTCCAGGATGGTATGTTGTCTCCCTGGTGCCAGGGTCAAGGATGTCTCTGAACGGACAGGGGGCATTCTGAAGGGGGAGGATGAACAGCCAGAGGTTGTGGTACACATCGGTACACCACTTGTGGATAAGGATAAGAGTAGTCCTCGGGTGAAGGTGCTAAATTGGGGGAAGGCTAATTATAACAATATTAGAATTAGAATTAGAATTAGAATTAGAATATTACAGCGCAGTACAGGCCCTTCGGCCCTCGATGTTGCGCCGATCATCTGACCTACACTATTCCATTTACATCCATATGTCTATCCAATGACCACTTAAATGCCCTTAAAGTTGGCGAGTCTACTACTGTTGCAGGCAGGGCGTTCCACGCCCCTACTACTCTCTGCGTAAAGAAACTACCTCTGACATCTGTCCTATATCTTTCACCCCTCAACTTAAAGCTATGTCCCCTCGTGTTTGCCATCCTCATCCGAGGAAAAAGACTCTCACTATCCACCCTATCTAACTCTCTGATTATCTTGTATGTCTCTATTAAGTCACCTCTCCTCCTCCTTCTCTCTAACGAAAACAACCCCAAGTCCCTCAGCCTTTCCTCGTAAGACCTTCCTTCCATACCAGGCAACATCCTAGTAAATCTCCTCTGCACCCTTTCCAAAGCTTCCACATCCTTCCTATAATGCGGTGACCAGAACTGCACGCAATACTCCAGGTGCGGCCTCACCAGAGTTTTGTACAGCTGCATCATGACCCCGTGGCTCTGAAACTCGATCCCCCTACTAATAAAGGCTAACACATCATATGCCTTCTTAACAGCCCTATTAACCTGGGTAGCAACTTTCAGGGATTTATGTACCTGGATACCAAGATCTCTCTGCTCATCTACACTACCAAGAATCTTCCCATTAGCCCAGTACTCTGCATTGCTGTTACTCCTTCCAAAGTGAATCACCTCACACTTCTCCGCATTAAACTCCATTTGCCATCTCTCAGCCCAGCTCTGCAGGAACTGAAGAATTTAGATTGGGGGCGGCTGTTTGAGGGTAAATCAGCATCTGACATGTGGGAGTCTTTCAAACGTCAGCTGATTAGAATCCAGGACCAGCATGTTCCTGTGAGGAAGAAAGACCAGTTTGGCAAGTTTCGGGAACCTTGGATAACACGGGATATTGTGAGCCTAGTCAAAAAGAAAAAGGAAGCATTTGTAAGGGCTGGAAGGCTAGGAACAGACGAAGCCCTTGAGAAATATAAAGACAGTAGGAAGGAACTTAAGCAAGGAGTTAGGAGGGCTAAAAGGTGTCATGAAAAGTCATTGGCAAACAGGATTAAGGAAAATCCCAAGGCATTTTATACGTAAATAAAGAGCAAGAGGGTAACCAGGGAAAGGGTTGGCCCACTCAACGACAGATATGGGAATCTGTGTGTGGAGCCAGAGGAAATGGCCGAGGTGCTAAATAAGTACTTTGCATCAGTATTCACCAAAGAGAAGGACTTGGTGAATGATGAGCCGAGGGAAGGGAGTGTAGATAGTCTCAGTCATCTCATTATCAAAAAGGAGGAGGTGTTGGGTGTCTTGCAAAGCATTAAGGTAGATAAGTCCCCAGGGCCTGATGGGATCTACCCCAGAATACTGAGGGAGGCAAGGGAAGAAATTGCTGGGGCCTTGACAGAAACCTTTGCATCCTCATTGGTTACAGGTGAGGTCCCAGAGGACTGGAGAATAGCCAATGTTGTTCCTTTGTTTAAGAAGGGTGGCAAGGATAATCCAGGAAATTATAGGCCAGTGAGCCTTACATCAGTGGTAGGGAAATTATTAGAGAGGATTCTTCGGGACAGGATTTACTCCCATTTGGAAACAAACAAACTTATTAGCGAGAGACAGCATGGTTTTGTGAAGGGGAGGTCGTGTCTTACTAATTTGATTGAGTTTTTTGAGGAAGTGACGAAGATGATTGATGAAGGAAGGGCAGTGGATGTTATCTATATGGACTTGAGTAAAGCCTTTGACAAGGTCCCTCATGGCAGACTGGTACAAAAGGTGAAGTCACACGGGATCAGAGGTGAGCTGGCAAGATGGATACAGAACTGGCTCTGTCATAGAAGACAGAGGGTAACAGTGGAAGGGTGTTTTTCTGAATGGAGGGATGTGACTAGTGGTGTTCCGCAGGGATCAGTGCTGGGACCTTTGCTGTTTGGAGTATATATAAATGATTTGGAGGAAAATGTAGCCGGTCTGATTAGTAAGTTTGCGGACGACACAAAGGTTGGTGGAGTTGCGGATAATGATGAGGATTGTCAAAGGGTACAGCAGGATATAGATCGGTTGGAGACTTGGGCGGAGAAATGGCAGATGGAGTTTAATCCGGACAAATGTGAGGTAATGCATTTTGAAAGATGTAAAGCAGGTGGGAAGTATACAGTAAATGGCAGAACCCTTAGGAGTATTGACAGGCAGAGAGATCTGGGCGTACAGGTCCACAGGTCACTGAAAGTGGCAACGCAGGTGGATAAGGTAGTCAAGAAGGCATACGGCATGCTTGCCTTCATCAGTCGGGGCACAGAGTATAACAATTGACAAGTCATGCTGCAGCTGTACAGAACCTTAGTTCGGCCACACTTAGAATATTGCGTGCAATTCTGCTCGCCACACTACCAGAAGGACGTGGAGGCTTTGGAGAGGGTACAGAAGAGGTTTACCAGGATGTTGCCTGGTCTGGAGGGCATTAGCTATGAGGAGAGGTTAGATAAACTCGGATTGTTTTCACTGGAACGACGGAGGTGGAGGGGCGACATGATAGATGTTTACAAAGTTATTAGCGGCATGGACAGAGTGGATAGTCAGAAGCTTTTTCCCAGGGTGGAAGAGTCAGTTACTAGGGGACATAGGTTTAAGGTGTGAGGGGCAAAGTTTAGAGGGGATGTGCGAGGCAAGTTCTTTACACAGAGGGTGGTGAGTGCCTGGAACTTGCTGCCGGGGGAGGTAGTGGAAGCAGGTACGATAGAGACGTTTAAGAGACATCTTGACAAATACATGAATAATATGGGAATAGAGGGATACGGACCCCGGAAGTGCAGAAGGTTTTAGTTTAGGCAGGCATCAAGATCGGCACAGGCTTGGAGGGCCGAATGGCCTGTTCCTGTGCTGTACTGTTCTTTGTTCCTTGTTCTTTGTACTGGGGGAATGGCCAGGATGAGGGAGAGTCATGGTTTTAATGGGATTAAGATACTGAAGGTGGAGATGAGGGTGCAGGTCTAGTTGGTCCTTTGCATTTCAGCCTCTTATTTCACTGACTCCTGGTGTAGGTTTGTAATGGAATCGATGAGTGCAAAGACGGATCTGAAGAATTGAGCCGACTTCCTTCTGACGAGTTGAATTGTGGAATGTGGTCTCCATGGGGATTATGGAATGAATGTAGTCAGACCTGTGCAGCAGGGATACAGTCACGCAAGCGAGTTTGTGTGAATATGTCAACGGAGCTGCTCCGGCAGTGCAGAGGGCATGAAGAACAGACACAACAGTGCTTCAACCTAGCCTGTCCAGGTATCTGGTGTCTGTCTGTGTCTGGTGTCTGTCTGAAGTCTGAGGATCTGGTGTCTGTCTGAAGTCTGGGGATCTGGTGTCTGTCTGTGTCAGGTGATCTGGTGTCTGTCTGTATCTTGTGTCTGTCTGTATCTTGTGTCTGTCTGTATCTTGTGTCTGTCTGGAGTCTGGGGATCTGGTGTCTGTCTGTGTCAGGTGATCTGGTGTCTGTGTCTGTTGATCTGGTGTCTCTTGATCTGGTGTCTGTATCAAGTGATCTGGTGTCTGTCTGTATCTTGTGACTGGTGTCTGGAAATCTGCTGTCTGTGTCTGTTGATCTGGTGTCTGTCTGTTGATCTGGTGTCTGTCTGTGTCTGTCGATCTGGTGTCTGTCTGTGTCTGGTGATCTGGTGTCTGTCTGTGTCTGGTGTCTCTGTTGATCTGGTGTCTGTCTGTGTCTGGTGTCTGTGTCTGTTGATCTGGTGATCTGGTGTCTGTCTAGCGTGCAGGAGAGACATGTTCCTGTGAAAATGAGGGATAGAAATGGCAAGATTAGGGAACCATGGATGACAGGTGAAATTGTGAGACTAGCTAAGAGGAAAAAGGAAGCATACATAAGGTCTAGGCGGCTGAAGAAAGACGAAGCTTTGAAAGAATATAGGGAATGTAGGACCCATCTGAAACGAGGAATTAAGAGGGCTAAAAGGGGTCATGAAATATCTTTAGCAAACAGGGTTAAGGAAAATCCCAAAGCCTTGTATTCATATATAAGGAGCAAGAGGGTAACTAGAGAAAGGATTGGCCCACTCAAGGACAAAGGAGGAAAATTATGCGTGGAGTCAGAGAAAATGGGTGAGATTCTAAACGAGTACTTTGCATCGGTATTCACCGAGGAGAGGGACATGACGGATGTTGAGGTTAGGGACAGATGTTTGATTACTCTCGGTCAAGTCGGCATAAGGAGGGAGGAAGTGTTGGGTATTCTAAAAGGCATTAAGGTGGACAAGTCCCCAGGTCCGGATGGGATCTATCCCAGGTTACTGAGGGAAGCGAGGGAGGAAATAGCTGGGGCCTTAACAGATATCTTTGCAGCATCCTTAAACACGGGTGAGGTCCCGGAGGACTGGAGAATTGCTAATGTTGTCCCCTTGTTTAAGAAGGGTAGCAGGGATAATCTAGGTAATTATAGACCGGTGAGCCTGACGTCAGTGGTAGGGAAGCTGCTGGAGAAGATACTGAGGGATAGGATCTATTCCCATTTGGAAGAAAATGGGCTTATCAGTGATAGGCAACATGGTTTTGTGCAGGGAAGGTCATGTCTTACCAACTTAATAGAATTCTTTGAGGAAGTGACAAAGTTGATTGATGAGGGAAGGGCTGTAGATGTCGTATACATGGACTTCAGTAAGGCGTTTGATAAGGTTCCCCATGGTAGGCTGATGGAGAAAGTGAAGTCGCATGGGGTCCAAGGTGTACTAGCTAGATGGATAAAGAACTGGCTGGGCAACAGGAGACAGAGAGTAGTAGTGGAAGGGAGTTTCTCAAAATGGAGACGTGTGACCAGTGGTGTGACCAGATGCTGAAGGTGGCAACGCAGGTCAATAGAGTGGTCAAGAAGGCATACGGCATTCTTTCCTTCATCGGACGGGGTATCGAGTACAAGAGTTGGCAGGTCATGTTACAGTTGTATAAGACTTTGGTTTGGCCACATTTGGAATACTGCGTGCAGTTCTGGTCGCCACATTACCAAAAGGATGTAGATGCTTTGGAGAGGGTGCAGAGGAGGTTCACCAGGATGTTGCCTGGTATGGAGGGCGCTAGCTATGAAGAGAGGTTGAGTAGATTAGGATTATTTTCATTAGAAAGACGGAGGTTGAGGGGGGACCTGATTGAGGTGTACAAAATCATGAGAGGTATAGACAGGGTGGATAGCAAGAAGCTTTTTCTCAGAGTGGGGGATTCAATTACTAGGGGTCACGAGTTCAAAGTGAGAGGGGAAAAGTTTCGGGGGGATATGCGTGGAAAATTCTTTACGCAGAGGATGGTGGGTGCCTGGAACCCGTTGCCAGCGGAGGTGGTAGACGCGGGCACGATAGCGTCTTTTAAGATGTATCTAGACAGATACATGAATGGGCAGGAAGCAAAGAGATACAGACCCTTAGAAAATAGGCGACAGGTTTAGATTGAGCATTTGGATCGGCGCAGGCTTGGAGGGCCGAAGGGCCTGTTCCTGTGCTGTAATTTTCTTTGTTCTTTGTTCTTTGTCTGTGTCTGGTGTCTGTCTGTTGATCTGGTGTCTGTCTGTTGATCTGGTGTCTGTCTCTGTCTGGTGTCTGCCTGGTGTCTGCCTGTGTCTGGTGTCTGCCTGTGTCTGGTGTCTGTCTGGTGTCTGTCTGGTGTCTGCTTGTGTCTGGTGTCTGCCTGTGTCTGGTGTCTGCCTGTGTCTGCCTGTGTCTGGTGTCTGTCTGTTGATCTGGTGTCTGTCTGTTGATCTGGTGTCTGTCTGGTGTCTGCCTGGTGTCTGCCTGTGTCTGGTGTCTTTCTGTGTCTGGTGTCTTTCTGTGTCTGGTGTCTTTCTGTGTCTGGTGTCTGTCTGTGTCTGGTGTCTGTGTCTGGTGTCTGTCTGTGTCTAGTGTCTGTGTCTGGTGTCTTTCTGTGTCTGGTGTCTTTCTGTGTCTGGTGTCTTTCTGTGTCTGGTGTCTGTCTGTGTCTGGTGTCTGCCTGTGTCTGGTGTCTTTCTGTGTCTGGTGTCTTTCTGTGTCTGGTGTCTGCCTGTGTCTGGTGTCTGCCTGTGTCTGGTGATCTGATGCCTCTCTCCTTCTAGACTCTAATCAAGATTTGAAAGCAGGAACAAAGTCCATTCTGATGTCTATCCTCCCCATGGGCAGTGATTCAAAACCCTCAGGATCGTCCTGAGGCTCAGGGCCTGATCTCTGGGAAAGCTGCAGTTCCTCCTGTGGGATTGGGATCAGAGCTGGAGTGAGACCTCCAATCAGCCTCCTTTGCTTCAGCCAGTTTCACTACCTTGTCGCACCAGCACAGTATCGAGTCACCGAGTCATTGACAACATGGTGCCATCATACCTGTGTCAGCTGTTTGAAAGGGTTCTCCAATTAGCCCCAATCACCATCGCCCTGTAAATTTTACCCCCTTCAAGTGTTTCTCCAATTCCCTTTTGAAAGTTACTATTGAATCTGCTTCCACCGCCCTTTCAGGAGGAGAATCCCAATTACTTTAAATCTGTGTTCTCTACTTACTGACCTTCCTGCCACGAGAAACAGTTTATGCTTATTTACTCGATCAGAACCATTCATTGCTTTGAACATCTGTATTAAATTTCCCTTTAACCTTTACTTCTCCAAAGAGAATAATCCCAGCATCTCCAGTCTCCCCACATAACTAAAGACCCTCATCCCTGGTCCTGTTGGGAAGCTGGTGGCGTAGTGGTATTGTTACTGGTGTAGTAACCCAGAGGCTCAGGGTATTGCTCTGGAGACATGGGTTCGAATCTCACCAGGGCAGAGGGTTGAATTTGAATTCAATGAATAAATCTGGGATTTAAAAAAAAAGCTAGTCTAATGATGGTCATGAAACCATTGTCGATTGTTGTAAAAACCCATCTGGTTCACTAATGTCCTTTAGGGAAGGAAATCTGCTGTCCTTACCTGGTCTGGCCTACATGTGACTCCAGACCCATTAACTCTTACATGCCCTCTGAAATGGCCTAGCAAGCCACTCAGTTGTATTTAATCACTATCATGTCAATATGGAATGAACCTGAACAGACCACCCGACATCGACCTCGGCACCGGAAACGACAAACCCTGCAAAGTCCTCCTTACATTTGGGGGCTTGTGCCAAAGTTGGGAGAGCTGTCCCACAGACTGGTCAAGCAACGGAATCAGAACTGACAGACAATGTCCCAGACACTGCCATCACCATCCCTGGATATGTCCTGTCCCACTGGCTGGACAGAGGTGGTGGCACAGTGGTATACAGCCAGGAGGGAATTGCCCTGGGTGTCCTCAACATCAGCTCTGGACCCCATGAAGTCTCATGGCATCAGGTCAAACATGGGCAAGGTAACCTCCTGCTGATTACCACCTACCGCCCTCCCTCAACTGATTAATCAGTACTCCTCCGTGGTGGACAGCACTTGGAGGAAGCACTGAGGGTGGCAAGAGCACAGAATGTACTCTGGGTGGGGGACTTCAATGTCCATCACCAAGAGTGGCTCGGTAGCACCACTACTGACCGAGCTGGCCGGGTCCTAAAGGACATAGCTGCTAGACTGGGTCTGCAGCAGGTAGTGAGGGAACCAACAAGAGGGAAAAACATACTTGACCTCGTCCTCACCAATCTGCCTGCTGCACATGCATCTGTCAATGACTGTATTGGTAGGAGTGACCACTGCACAGTCCTTGTGGAGACGAAGTCCCGCCTTCACATTGAGGATACTGTCCATCGTGTTGTGTGGCACTATCACTGTGCTAAATAGGATAGATTTTGAACAGATCTAACAATGCAAAACTGGGCATCTATGAGGCACTGTGGGCCATCAGCAGCAGCAGAATTGTACTCAGCCACAATCTCTAACCTCATGGCCCGGCATATCCCCCACTCGACCATTACCATCAAGCCGGGAGACCAAACCTGGTTCAATGAAGAGTGCAGGAGGGCATGCCAGGAGCAGCACCAGGCATACCTCAAAATGAGGTGTCAACCTGGTGAAGCTACAACACAGGACTATCTGCGTGCCAAACTGCATAAGCAGCATGCAATAGACAGAGCTAAGCGATCCCATAACCAATGGATCAGATCTAAGCTCTGCAGTCCTGCCACATCCAGCCGTGAATGGTGGTGGACAATTAAACAACTAACTGGAGGAGGTGGCTCCACAAATATCCCCATCCTCAATGATGGGGGAGCCCAGCACATCAGTGCGAAAGATAAGGCTGAAGCATTTGCAACAATCTTCAGCCAGAAGTGCCGAGTTGATGATCCATCTCGGCCTCCTCCTGAAGTCCCCAGCATCACAGATGCCAGTTCTTCAGCAAATCACTCCATGTGATATCAAAAAATGACTGAAGGCACTGGATACTGCAAAGGCTATGGGTCCTGACAATATTCCGGCAATAATACTGAAGACCTGTGCTCCAGAACTTGCCGCGCCCCTAACCAAGCTGTTCCAGTATAACTACAACACTGGCATCTACCCTGCAATGTGGAAAATTGCCCAGGTATGTCCTGTACACAAAAAGCAGGACAAATCCAACCCGGCCAATTACCGCACCATCAGCCTACTCTCAATCATCAGTAAGATGATGGAAGGTGTCATCAACAGTGCCATCAAGCAGCACTTGCTTAGCAATAACCTGCTCAGTGACACTCAGTTTGGGTTCCGCCAGGGCCATTCAACTCCTGACCTCATTACAGCCTTGGTTCAAACATGGAGAAAAAAGCTGAACTCAAGAGGTAAGGTGAGAGTGACTGCCCTTGACATCAAGGCAGCATTTGACCGAGCATGGCATCAAGGAGCCCTGGCAAAACTGGAGTCAATGGGAATCGGGGGAAAACTCTCCACTGGTTGGTGTTGTACCTTGCACAAAGGAAGATGGTTGTGGTTGTTGGAGGTCAATCATCTGAGCTCCAGGGCATCACTGCAGGAGTTCCTCAGGGTAGTGTCTGAGGCCCAAACATCTTCAGCTGCTTCATCAATGACCTTCCTTCAATCATAAGGTCAGAAGTGGGGATGTTCGCTGATGATGACACAATGTTCAGCACCATTCGCAACTCCTCAGATACTGAAGCAGTCCGTGTAGAAATGCAGCAAGAACTGGACAATATCCAGGCTTGGGCTGATAAGTGGCAAGTAACATTCGTGCCACACAAGTGCCAGGCAATGACCATCTCCAACAATAGAGAATCTAACCATCTCCCCTTGACATTCAATGGCATTACCATCGCTGAATCCCCCACTATCAACATCCTGGGGGTTACCATTGACCAGAAACTGAACTGGAGTAGCCATATAAATACCGTGGCTAAAAGAGCAGGTCAGAGGCCAGGGATCCTGAGGCGAGTAACTCACCTCCTGACTCCCCAAAGCCTGTCCACCATCTACAAGGCACAAGTCAGGAGTGTGATGGAATACTCTCCACTTGCCTGGATGGGTGCAGCTCCAACAACACTCAAGGAGCTCGACACCATCCAGAACAAAGCAACCCGCTTGATTGGCACACCATCTACAAACATTCACTCCCTGCACCACCGACGCACAGTGGCAGCAGTGTGTACCATCTGCAAGATGCACTGCAGCAACACACCAAGGCTCCTTCGACAGCACCTTCCAAACCCGCAACCTCTACCAACTAGAAGGACAAGGGCAGCGAAGACATGGGAACACCACCACCTGCAAGTTCCCCTCCAAGTCACACACCATCCTGACTTGGAACTATATCGCCGTTCCTTCACTGTTGCTGGGTCAAAACCCTGGAACTCCCTTCCTAACAGCACTGTGGGTATACCTACCCCACATGGACTGCAGCGGTTCAAGAAGGCAGCTCAGCACCACCTTCTCAAGGGCAATTAGGGATGGGCAATACATGCTGGCTTGGCCAGCGACGCCCACATCCCATGAATGAATAAAAAAATTCTAGTAAATCTCTTCTGCACCCTCTCCAAGGCTTTGACATCCTTCCTAAAGTGTGGTCCCTGAATTCGACTAAATCCTCCAGTTGGAGCCTAACCATCTATTTATATAGGTTTAGTATAACCTCCTTGTTTTTGTACTCCATGCCTCTATTTATAAAGCCAAGGATGCTTTTTAACAGCCTTTTCAACTGGTCCAGCCAATTTCAGGTACTTGTGTACATATACCCCCAGGTTTTCTCATCTGTGTGTCCAGCTCCCCACAGGGTCTGTTGCAGTGCAGGGTGTGTTTATTCCTCTCCCTGTCTATCCCTTCCTCTATCTGCAGTGGATGGTCAGTGGTCCGAGTGGACATCGTGGTCAAACTGCACCCAAGACTGTGAAGGTCTGGTGATGCGCCGACGTGAGTGTATCGCCCCAAGTAATGGAGGGAAGCACTGCCTGGAACTGCCGGGATCTCCCGTGACCCTAGACATCAGTAAGTTCATTCTGATTCGAGTCAGTCTGGTTGCAGAAGTTTTCACCAGTAATAGACGATTTGTGAGTGTTCGCAAAATTTGTTCCAGGCAAAATATTCCCTTTGGGAAAGCACTCAAATCCACGAGTGGGATTGCTGAATAAGGTCGTAGGGTCCAGGGACAATTGAGAGAAGGTGGATCAGTGGAGTTGAGGGATATGGGGACAAGGAGGGACTAAGGGATATGTGGAGAAGGTGGGTAGGGGGATTGAGGGATGGGGAATTGAGGGATCGGGAGTGCAGGCGTGAAGGTGGGATTGAAGGATAGGGAGAGAAGTTGGGTAGATATGATTGAGGGCTATGTGGAGAAGGTGGATAGGTGAGATTGAGGGATAGGGAGTGAAGGTGAGTAGGTGGGATTGAGGGATATGGAGGGTAGGTGGGATTGAGGGATATGGTGGGCTGGCGTGTAGTTGGGATTGAGGGATAAGGAGGGAAGGTGGGATTGAGGGCTATGGAGGGCTGGCGTGTAGTTGGGATTGAGGGCTAGGGAGGGAAGGTGGTAGGTAGGTTTGAGGGATAGGGAGGGAAGGTGGGTTGGTGGGATTGAGGGATAGGGAGGGAAGGTGGGATTGAGGGATGGGGGATGGTGGGTAGGTGGGATTGAGGGATAGGGAGGGAAGGTGGGTAGATGTTATTGAGGGATAGGGAGGGAAGGTGGTAGGTGGGTTTGAGGGATAGGGTGGGTAGGTGGGATTGAGTGATAGGGAGCGAAGGTGGGTAGGTGGGATTGAGGGATTTGGAGGGAAGGTGGTAGGTGGGATTGGGAGATAGGAAGGAAAGGTGGGATTGAGGGATAGGGAGTGAAGGTGTGAAGGTGGGCAGGTGGGATTGAGAAATAGGGAGGGAAGGTGGGTAGGTGGGATTGAGGGTTGTGAGGGAAGGTGGGTATGTGAGTTTGAGTGATATGGAGGGTAGGTGGGTGTTACAACCAGGAGAGAAAGAGGTCTTGGGTTCCCTTTCAGCCTTCACCTGGTCTTACTGTAACAGGGTTTAATTTTAAACACACTGTGTTTATATCTCCCTCTTGGTGAATCCTTGTTCACCACTTTCCAATTATAAGGCAAAGAAACCAGCACAAACAAGCTTTCTTAGGTTTAAAGAAGAAAAGTGAAATTTACTAAACTTAAACTCTAATTCGGTTGACGCCTATGGATACACGATGGGCCCACTCTTGCATGCATATGTGATACACACATGCAAATAGAGACAGAAAAGAGCAGAAGAAAAAATAAAGTGGAAAAATTTGAGGCAATATCTGAAGAGTTTTTGTTCTGGTTCTTCGAGCTCACTGTAGAGTCCTTGATTGTTGGTAGATCTTGCTTTCCGTTGGGGCCCAGTATTCTTCTTAAACCTTGTTCACTGTCGGAGACTTTTCTCTCTTGAGGTTCATGTGTCTTCAGTGGATTTAGAGTTCCGTGAGAAAGAGATGGGAGCAGACAGGAGAGGCTGTGACTCGCCAGCCAGGAGAGGTCTTTTCAATCCAGGAGCAAAAAGCTTTCTCTCCAGGCTCTCAGTTCAAACTCTGCAACAGACAGTTAGTCATGTAACTAACTGGTCTGACCACATCTCTTTGTGGATTGTATTATAGCAGGGGGGTAGCTCCTTTGTCTACAAACACTGCCTGTTAATATGCAAAAATGTCTTTCCAGCCAGGGGCCTGGCAACCACTTGTAACAGGCCTTCTCTTCGTCCCAGCAACAATTTGAAATTTAATGTCCATGTGACGAAATTAATGTGCCTCATTCTTGGCAAGTTGGGGCCTGCATGGCAGTGGGTTTGAGGGATTGTGGGTAGGTGGGATTGAGGGAAGGTGGGTTTGAGGGAATGTGGGTAGGTGGGTTTGAGGGATTGAGGGTAGGTGGGATTGAGGGAAGGTGGGTTTGAGGGAATGTGGGTAGGTGGGTTTGAGGGTAGGTGGGTTTGAGGGATTGTGGATAGGTGGGATTGAGGGTAGGTGGGTTTGAGGGATTGAGGGTAGGTGGGTTTGAGGGATTGTGGGTTTGAGGGAATGTGGGTAGGTGGGTTTGAGGGAATGTGGGTAGGTGGGTTTGAGGGATTGAGGGAAGGTGGGTTTGAGGGATTGAGGGATTGTGGGTTTGAGGGATTAAGGGTAGGTGGGTTTGAGGGATTGTGGGTAGGTGGGATTGAGGGAAGGTAGGTTTGAGGGATTGAGGGAAGGTGGGTTTGAGGGATTGAGGGTAGGTGGGTTTGAGGGAAGGTGGGTTTGAGGGAATGTGGGTAGGTGGGATTGAGGGATTGAGGGTAGGTGGGTTTGAGGGATTGTGGGTTTGAGGGAATGTGGGTAGGTGGGTTTGAGGGAATGTGGGTAGGTGGGTTTGAGGGATTGAGGGAAGGTGGGTTTGAGGGATTGAGGGTAGGTGGGTTTGAGGGATTGTGGGTTTGAGGGATTGAGGGAAGGTGGGTTTGAGGGATTGTGGGTAGGTGGGATTGAGGGAAGGTAGGTTTGAGGGATTAAGGGTAGGTGGGTTTGAGGGATTGTGGGTAGGTGGGATTGAGGGAAGGTAGGTTTGAGGGATTGAGGGAAGGTGGGTTTGAGGGATTGAGGGTAGGTGGGTTTGAGGGATTGTGGGTAGGTGGGATTGAGGGAAGGTGGGTTTGAGGGAAGGTGGGTTTGAGGGATTGTGGGTAGGTGGGATTGAGGGAAGGTAGGTTTGAGGGAATGTGGGTAGGTGGGTTTGAGGGATTGAGGGAAGGTGGGTTTGAGGGATTGAGGGTAGGTGGGTTTGAGGGATTGTGGGTTTGAGGGATTAAGGGTAGGTGGGTTTGAGGGATTGTGGGTAGGTGGGATTGAGGGAAGGTAGGTTTGAGGGAATGTGGGTAGGTGGGTTTGAGGGATTGAGGGAAGGTGGGTTTGAGGGATTGAGGGTAGGTGGGTTTGAGGGATTGTGGGTTTGAGGGATTGAGGGAAGGTGGGTTTGAGGGAATGTGGGTAGGTGGGTTTGAGGGATTGAGGGAAGGTGGGTTTGAGGGAAGGTGGGTAGGTGGGATTGAGGGAAGGTGGGTTTGAGGGATTGAGGGTAGGTGGGTTTGAGGGAAGGTGGGTTTGAGGGAATGTGGGTAGGTGGGTTTGAGGAATTGAGGGAAGGTGGGTTTGAGGGAATGTGGGTAGGTGGGTTTGAGGGATTGAGGGAAGGTGGGTTTGAGGGAAGGTGGGTAGGTGGGATTGAGGGAAGGTGGGTTTGAGGGAATGTGGGTAGGTGGGTTTGAGGGATTGAGGGAAGGTGGGTTTGAGGGAAGGTGGGTAGGTGGGATTGAGGGAAGGTGGGTTTGAGGGAATGTGGGTAGGTGGGTTTGAGGGAATGTGGGTAGGTGGGTTTGAGGGATTGAGGGAAGGTGGGTTTGAGGGAAGGTGGGTAGGTGGGTTTGAGGGATTGAGGGAAGGTGGGTTTGAGGGAAGGTGGGTTTGAGGGATTGAGGGAAGGTGGGTAGGGTGATTAGATTTAGAGTAATTGGTCAGGGGAAGGCTGTGCGAATTGAGCTTCTGATTGGGAATGTGCGGAGTGAACCAGTCACCAATAGCAGTGAACCGCAATAGATAAAACAGCAAAACACATGTTTTACCACTGGCACTGAGATCAAACATAGTGCAGAGTAACCATTCTGAGTACAGAATGTCTTTTGAAACTTGCATGTTTGTAACAGCTAAAGCTCAGTTTCCTTTACAGAAAATTAAGTTGTTCCACAGAAGTTTTAATTTTCCTTTATGGTGGAGTAGATCTTTCTATTGGAGTCAATGAAGTACAAGCTGGTACCTGTCCTCTCCGAAAAAGACCACTGACCAATCCTCAATCCACACTACTATATTACCCCCAGTCCCATGAGCCCTAATGCTGTGTAATAACCGACTGTGCAGTACTTTATTGAATGCCTCCTGAAAAACCCCAATATATTACATCCACTCGTTCCCCATCATCTACCCTACTAGTTACAACCACAAAGAAACTCTGCCAGATTTGTCATAAGCTTTCATAAATCCATGTTCATTCTGTTCATTATATGATGATTTTACAAATACCCTGTTACGATATCCCCAATAATAGATTCTAGCATTTTCCTGACGACTGATGTCAGTTGAATGGTCTGTACAAAGAACAAAGAACAAAGAAAATTACAGCACAGGAACAGGCCCTTCGGCCCTCCAAGCCTGCACCGATCCAGATCCTCTATCTAAACCTGTCGCCTATTTTCTAAGGGTCTGTATCTGTTTGCTTCCTGCCCATTCATGTATCTGTCTTGATACATCTTAAAAGACGCTATCGTGCCCGCGTCTACCACCTCCGCTGTCAATGCGTTCCAGGCACCCACCACCCTCTGCGTAAAGAACTTTCCACGCATATCCCCCCTAAACTTTTCCCCTCTCACTTTGAACTCGAGACCCCTAGTAATTGAATCCCCCACTCTGGGGAAAAAGCTTCTTGCTATCCACCCTGTCTATACCTCTCATGATTTTGTACACCTCAATCAGGTCCCCCCTCAACCTCCGTCTTTCTAATGAAAATAATCCTAATCTGCTCAACCTCTCTTCATGGCTAGCGCCCTCCATACCAGGCAACATCCTGGTGAACCTCCTCTGCACCCTCTCCAAAGCATCTACATCCTTTTGATAATGTGGCGACCAGAACTGTACGCAGTATTCCAAATGTGGCCGAACCAAAGTCCTATACAACTGTAACATGACCTGCCAACTCTTGTACTCAATGCCCCGTCCGATGAAGGAAAGCATGCCGTATGCCTTCTTGACCACTCTATTGACCTGCGTTGCCACCTTCAGGGAACAGTGGACCTGAACACCCAAATCTCTCTGGACATCAATTTTCCCCAGGACTTTTCCATTTACTGTATAGTTCACTCTTGAATTGGATCTTCCAAAATGCATCACCTCGCATTTGCCCTGATTGAACTCCATCTGCCATTTCTCTGCCCAACTCTCCAATCTATCTATATTCTGCTGTATTCTCTGACAGTCCCCTTCACTATCTGCTACTCCACCAATCTTAGTGTCGTCTGCAAACTTGCTAATCAGTCCACCTATACTTTCCTCCAAATCATTAATGTATATCACAAACAACAGTGGTCCCAGCACGAATCCCTGTGGAACACCAATGGTCACACGTCTCCATTTTGAGAAACTCTCTTCTACTGCTACTCTCTGTCTCCTGTTGCCCAGCCAGTTCTTTATCCATCTAGCTAGTACACCTTGGACCCCAAGCGCCTTCACTTTCTCCATCAGCCTGCCATGGGGAACCTTATCAAACGCCTTACTGAAGTCCATGTACATGACATCTACAGCCCTTCCCTCATCAATCAACTTTGTCACTTCCATAAAGAATTCTATTAAGTTGGTAAGACATGACCTTCCCTGCACAAAACCATGTTGCCTATCACTGATGAGCCCATTTTCTTCCAAATGGGAATAGATCCCTATCCCTGTAGTTCCCTGTTTTCCCTCTTCACCTTTTCTTTAATATCAGGGTAACATTTTCTACTTTCCAATCCATGAGGACTGTTGTAGAATGTAGGCAGGTGAAGAGGAAAATAAAATTGGCAAAAAGGGAATATGAGAATAAAATGGCAGTTAACATGAAAGGGAACCCAAAAATCATCATCTGGCATGTAAATAGAAAGCGGGCAGTGAGAGGTGGGGTGGGGCCTATTTGGGACAAAGAGCATAATTTAAGCTTAGAGGTGCTTTAGGGTGGTGCAGTGGTTAGCACCGCAGCCTCACAGCTCCAGCGACCTGGGTTCAATTCTGGGTACTGCCTGTGTGGAGTTTGCAAGTTCTCCCTGTGTCTGCGTGGGTTTTCTCCGGGTGCTCCGGTTTTCTCTCACATGCCAAAAGACTTGCAGGTTGATAGGTAAATTGGCCAGTATAAATTGCCCCTAGTATAGGTAGGTGGTAGGGATATATAGGGACAGGTGGGGATGTGGTAGGAATATGGCATTAGTGTAGGATTAGTATAAATGGGTGGTTGATGGTCGGCACAGACTCAGTGGGCCAAAGGGCCTGTTTCAGTGCTGTATCTCTAAACTAAACTAAAAGGGGCAGGGCAAGGCTGACATACTTAATGAGTACTTTGCATCAGTGTTCACTAAGGAAGAGGATGCTGACAAAATATCAGTAGAAGTGAAGATAGCACAGGTAATGGATGGGGTGAAAATTAATAGGCATGATGTGCTGGAAAGGCTAGCTATACTTAGAGTGGATAAGTCACCTGGTCCGGATGGCTTGTATCCTAGGTTGCTAAAGGAAGTGGGGATGGGGATAGCGGAAGGGCTTCCAATCTTCCTTGGATACGGGGGAGGTGTCAGAGGATTGAAGAGTGGCAAATGTGATACCTTTATTCAAGAAAGGGTGTAAGGGCAGTTCTCGTAACTACAGGTCAGTTAGTTTAACATAACTATAATCGGGGAAAAAAATCAACAGGCACTTGGAGCGGTTCGAGTTAATTAAGGAGAGCCAGCACAGATTTGTAAAAGACAGCTTGTGCTTGACTAATCTGATTAAAATTTTTGTTGAAGTAACAGAGAAGGTTGATGAAGGGAATGCGGTGGATGGTGTTTATATGGATTTTAAAAAAGCATTTGAAAAAGTACGACATAAAAGGCTGGTTAACAAAATTGAGGCTCATGAAATAGGAGGGTCAGTATCAGTCTGGACAAAAAAATTGGCTTACAGACAGAAATCAGCAAGTCATACACGTTCGGAGAGCTGGTGCAGACACGATGGGCCGAATGGCCTCTTTCTGCACTGTAACAGCTCTGTGATTCTGTAGTAAATGTTTTTTTTTCAGACTGGAGGATGGTAGACAGAGGTGTTCCCCAAGGGTCAGTGCTGGGACCAGTGTTATTTTTTTGGATATTTATATATGACTTGTATATTGGAATACAGAGTATAATTTCAAAACTTGCCAATGACACCAAACTTGGAGGTGTGGCAAACAGTGAGGATGCTACCAATCACCTGCAACAGGACATAGATAGGCTCGAAGAATGGGCAGACAGGTGGCAGATAGAATTTAATACAGACAAGAGTGAGATGATGCATTTTGGCAGAAGGGATAGGATGAGTCAATATAAACTAAATAGCACAGTTCTAAAGAGTGTGCAGGAACAGAGGCACCTGGGGGTTCATGTGCATCGATCTTTGAAGATGACAGGAAATATTGAGAGAGCAATTAGCAAAACATACGGGATCTTGGGCTTCATAAATAGAGGGATTGAGTAGCAAAGCAGGGAAGTTATGCTGAACCTTTATAAAGCTCTGGTTAGGCCCCAACTAGAGTATTAAACAAAGAACAAAGAAAATTACAGCACAGGAACAGGCCCTTCGGCCCTCCAAGCCTACACCGATCCAGATCCTCTATCTAAACCTGTCGCCTATTTTCTAAGGGTCTGTATCTGTTTGCTTCCTGCCCATTCATGTATCTGTCTTGATACATCTTAAAAGACGCTATCGTGCCCGCGTCTACCACCTCCGCTGTCAATGCGTTCCAGGCACCCACCACCCTCTGCGTAAAGAACTTTCCACGCATATCCCCCCTAAACTTTTCCCCTCTCACTTTGAACTCGAGACCCCTAGTAATTGAATCCCCCACTCTGGGGAAAAAGCTTCTTGCTATCCACCCTGTCTATACCTCTCATGATTTTGTACACCTCAATCAGGTCCCCCCTCAACCTCCGTCTTTCTAATGAAAATAATCCTAATCTGCTCAACCTCTCTTCATGGCTAGCGCCCTCCATACCAGGCAACATCCTGGTGAACCTCCTCTGCACTCTCTCCAAAGCATCTACATCCTTTTGGTAATGTGGCGACCAGAACTGTACGCAGTATTCCAAATGTGGCCGAACCAAAGTCCTATACAACTGTAACATGACCTGCCAACTCTTGTACTCAATACCCCGTCCGATGAAGGAAAGCATGCCGTATGCCTTCTTGACCACTCTATTGACCTGCGTTGCCACCTTCAGGGAACAGTGGACCTGAACACCCAAATCTCTCTGGACATCAATTTTCCCCAGGACTTTTCCATTTACTGTATAGTTCACTCTTGAATTGGATCTTCCAAAATGCATCACCTCGCATTTGCCCTGATTGAACTCCATCTGCCATTTCTCTGCCTAACTCTCCAATCTATTTATATTCTGCTGTATTCTCTGACAGTCCCCTTCACTATCTGCTACTCCACCAATCTTAGTGTCGTCTGCAAACTTGCTAATCAGACCAACTATACTTTCCTCCAAATCATTTATGTATATCACAAACAACAGTGGTCCCAGCACGGATCCCTGTGGAACACCACTGGTCACACGTCTCCATTTTGAGAAACTCCCTTCCACTGCTACTCTCTGTCTCCTGTTGCCCAGCCAGTACTTTCTCCATCAGCCTACCATGGGGAACCTTATCAAACGCCTTACTGAAGTCCATGTATATGACATCTACAGCCCTTCCCTCATCAATCAACTTTGTCACTTCCTCAAAGAATTCTATTAAATTATTATTGTGTCCAGTTCATGTCACCACACTGTCGGAAGGATGTGAGGGTCCTTGAGAGGGTGCAGAGGAGATTTACCAGAATAGAGTCACAAAGTCATAGAATTACATAGCACAGAAACAGGCCCTTTGGCCCATCGTGTCTGTGCCGGCCATCAAGCACCTAACTATTCTAATCCCATTTTCCAGCACTTGGCCCGTAGCCTTGTATGCTATGGCGTTTCAAGTGCTCATCTAAATACTTCTTAAATGTTGTGAGGGTTCCTGCCTCTACCACCTCTTCAGGCAGTGTGTTCCAGATTCCAACCACCCTCTGGGTGAAAAGTTTTTTCCTCAAATCCCCTCTAAACCTCCTGCCCCTGACCTTAAATCTATGCCCCCTGGTTATTGACCCCTCCACTAAGGGAAAATCTTTCTTTCGATCTAACCTATCAATGCCCATCAAAATTTTGTATACCTCAATCATGTCCCCCCTCAGCCCTCTCTGTTCTAAGGAAAATAACCCTCGCCTTTTCAGTCTCTCTTCATAGCTGAAATGCTCCAGCCCAGGCAACATCCTGGTGAATCTCCTCTGCACCCTCTCCAGTGCAATCACATCCTTCCTATAGTGTGGTGTCCAGAACTGTACACAGTACTCCAGCTGTGGCCTAACTAGCGTTTTATACAGCTCCATCATAACCTCCCTGCTCTTATATTCTATGCCTCGGCTAATAAAGGCAAGTATCCCATATGCCTTCCTCACCACCTTATCTACATGTGCTGCCGCCTTCAGTGATCTATGGACAAGTACACCAAGGTCCCTCTGACACTCTGTACTTCCTAGGGTCCTACCATCCATTGTATATTCCCTTGCCTTGTTAGTCCTCCCAAAAGCACAGTGGCGCAGTGGTGAGCACCGCAGCCTCACAGCTCCAGCGATTTGGGTTCAGTTCTGGGTCCTGCCTGTGTGGAGTTTGCAAGTTCTCCCTGTGACTGCGTGGGTTTCCGCTGGATGCTCTGGTTTCCTCCCACAGCCAAAGACTTGCAGGTTAATAGATACATTGCCCCTTTTGTAGGTAGGAGAATGGTGGGGATGTGGTAGGGAATATGGGGTTAATGTAGGATTAGTATAAATGGGTGGTTGTTGGTCGGCACAGACTCGGTGGGCCAAAGGACCTATTTCAGTGCTGTATCCCGAAAAAAAAAATGCATTACCTCACACTTCTCAGGATTAAATTCCATTTGCCACAGCTCCGCCCATCTATATCGTCCTGTCATCTAAAGCTTTCCTTCTCACTATTTACGACACCACCAATTTTCGTGTCGCCTGTGAACTTACTGATCATACCTCCTATATTCATGTCTAAATCATTAATATACACTACAAATAGCAAGGGTCCCAGCACCGATCCTTGTGGTACACCACTGGTCACAGGCTTCCACTCGCAGAAACAACCCTCGACCATCACCCTCTGCCTCCTGCCACTAAGCCAATTTTGGATCCAATTTGCCAAATTGCCCTGGATCCAATGGACTCTTATCTTCTCAACCAATCTCCCACACAGGACCTTATCAAAAGCCTTACTGAAGTCCATGTAGACCACATCTACTGCTTTACCCTCATCTACACATCTAGTCACCTCCTCGAAAAATTCAATCAAGTTTGTTCGACACGATCTCCCCCTGACAAACCATGCTGACTATCCCTGATTAATCCCGACCTCTCCAAGTGGAGATTAATCCTGTCCCTCAGAATTTTTTACAATAGTTTCCCAACCACTGATGTTAGACTCACCGGCCCGTAATTACCTGGTTTAGTGTGGAGGAACAGAGTGATCTTGGGGTCCATGTCCATAGATCGCTCAAAGTTGCCACCCAAGTTGATAGGGTTGTTAAGAAGGCGTATGGTGTGTTGGCTTTCATTAACAGGGGGATTGAGTTTAAGAGCCGCGAGGTTATGCTGCAGCTCTATAAAGCCCTGGTTAGACCACGCTTGGAATATTGTGTTCAGTTCTGCTCGCCTCATTATAGGAAGGATGTGGAAGCTTTAGAGAGGGTGCAGAGGAGATTTACCAGGATGCTGCCTGGACTGGAGGGCATGTCCTACGAAGAAAGATTGAGGGAGCTAGGGCTTTTCTCATTGGAGCGAAGAAGGATGAGAGGTGACTTGATAGAGGGGTACAAGATGATGAGAGGCATAGATAGAGTGGATAGCCAGAGACTTTTTCCCCAGGGTGGAAAGGGCTATCACCAGGGGGCATAATTTTAAGGTGATTGGAGGAAGGTTTCGGGGAGATGTCAGAGGTAGGTTCTTTACACAGAGAATGGTGGGTGTGTGGAATGCGCTGCCAGCGGTGGTAGTAGAAGCAGATACATTAGGGACATTTAAGCGACTCTTGGATAGGTACATGGATGATAGTAGAATGAAGGGTATGTAGGTAGTTTGACCTTAGGGTAGGTTAAAGGTTCGGCACAACATCGTGGGCCGAAGGGCCTGTACTGTGCTGTACTGTTCTATGTTCGATCCCTGCTACCCTTCTTGAATAATGGTACCACATTCGCTGTCCTCTAGTCCTCTGCTACCTCTCCTGTGACCAGAGAGGATTTGAAAATTTGTGACAGAGCCCCTGCTATCTCCTCCCTTACCTCTCACAACAGCCTGGGATATATCTCAACTGGGCCTGGGGATTTATCCACTTTTAAGCCCGCTAAAACAGCTAAAACTTCCTCCCTTTCAATGCTAAAATGTTCAAGTATATCGCAATCCCCCTCCCTGATCTCTACACCGACATTGTCCTTCTCCATAGTGAACACTAATGAAAAGTAATCATTTAAAACCTCACCGATGTCCTCTGGCTCCACAGAAATTGCCAATTTGGACCCCAATGGACCCTACTCTTTCCCTGGTTATCCTAATCGATTTTAGTTAAAGGTTAGTTTGGAAAAGCTGTTCTCCTTGGAGCAAAGGAGATTGAGGGTAGATTTCATACAGATGTACAAGATTACAACAGATTTAGATAAGGTAGACAAAGAAAAGCTGTTCCCATTAACTGATGGTATAGGAATAGGGGCCACGGATTGGAGACTTTAAGCAAGAGATGCAGGGGGAATGTGAGGAAGAACCTTTTACACAGCTGGCAGTAATGACCTGGAACTGGTTGTCCACAAAGGTGGTGGAAGTGGAAACAATGACTTCAAGAGGAAGTTAGATGGCCACCTGAGAAAAATAGTTTTGCAGAGCTGCGGGGTTTGAGTGGGGGAGTGGGACTGACTGGATTGCTCTACAGAGAGCTGGCATGGACTCGATGGGCTGAATGGCCTCCTTCTGTGCTGTAATGTCTCTACGAATTCTGGAAGGTCAAAACCAGGATGCACTTCGGAGCATGCAGGTGGCAGAAAGTGTCATAGACAGGAGTTTTAGAGAAGTGGTTACACCCAAGGTGCAGGCAGATAGATGGGTGACCGCTAGAAGGGGCAGGCAGTCAGTGCAGGAATCCCCTGTGGCTATCCCCCTCTCCAACAAGTATACCGTTTTGGATACTGTTGGGGGGGGATGGCCTATCAGGGGAAAACAGCAGCAGCCAGAGCAGTGGAACCACGGCTAGCACTGTTGTTCAGCAGGGAGGGACAAAGCGCAGAAGAGCAATAGTTATAGGGGACTCTATAGTCAGGGGCACAGATAGGCGCTTCTGTGGACGTGAAAGAGACTCCTGGATGGTCTGTTGCCTCCCTGGTGCCAGGGTCAAGGATGTCTCTGAACGGACAGGGGGCATTCTGAAGGGGGAGGGTGAACAGCCAGAGGTTGTGGTACACATCGGTACCAATGACATAGGCAGGAAGAGTGACAGGTCCTGCAGGGGGAGTTCAGGGAGTTAGGTAGAAAGTTAAAAGACAGGACCTCTCGGGTTGTCATCTCGGGATTACTCCCTGTGCCACGTGCCAGTGAGGCTAGAAATAGGAAGATGGTGCAGCTAAACACGTGGCTGAACAGCTGGTGAAGAAGGGAGGGTTTCAGATATCTGGACCATTGGGATCTCTTCAGGGACAGATGGGACCTGTACAAGAAGGACAGGTTGCATCTAAACTGGAGGGGTACAAATATCCTGGCTGCGAGGTTTGCTAGCGTCACTCGGGAGGGTTTAAACTCGTGTGGCAGGGGGGTGGGAACCAGAGCAGTAGGACAGCAAGTGAAATAAATGAGGGGGAACTAGTAAATAAGGCCAGTAAGACTAAGAGGAAGAGCAGGCAGGGAGATGTTGCTGAGCACAGCGGGTCTGGTGGTCTGAAGTGCATTTGTTTCAATGCAAGAAGTATAACAGGTAAGGCAGATGAACTCAGAGCTTGGATTAGTACTTGGAACTATTATGTTGTTGCTATTACAGAGACTTGGTTGAGGGAAGGACAGGATTGGCAGCTAAATGTTCCAGGATTTCGAAGCTTCAGGCGGGATAGAGGGGGATGTAAAAGGGGTGGGGGAGTTGCATTACTGGTTAAGGAGAATATCACCGCTGTACTGCGGGAGGACACCTCAGAGGGGTCATGCAGCGAGGCAATATGGGTGGAGCTCAGGAATAGGAAGGGTGCAGTCACGATGTTGGGGGTTTACTACAGGCCTCCCAACAGCCAGCGGGAGGTGGAGGAGCAGATATGTAGACAGATTTTTGAAAGATGTAAAGGTAAAATTGTTGTAGTGGTGGGTGATTTTAACTTCCCCTATATTGACTGGGACTCACTTAGTGCTGGGGCTTGGATGGGGCAGAATTTATAGAACATAGAACATAGAACATTACAGCGCAGTACAGGCCCTTCAGCCCTCGATGTTGCGCCGACCTGTGAAACCATCTGACCTACACTATTCCATTTTCATCCATATGTCTATCCAATGACCACTTAAATGCCCTTAAAGTTGGCGAGTCTACTACTGTTGCAGGCAGGGCATTCCACGCCCCGACTACTCTCTGTGTAAAGAAACTACCTCTGACATCTGTCCTATATCTATCACCCCTCAACCTAAAGCTATGTCCCCTCGTGTTTGCCATCACCATCCGAGGAAAAAGGCTCTCACTATCCACCCTATCTAACCCTCTGATTATCTTATATGTCTCTATTAAGTCACCTCTTCTCCTCATTTTCTCTAACGAAAACAACCTCAAGTCCCTCAGCCTTTCCTCGTAAGACCTTCCCTCCATACCAGGCAACATCCTAGTAAATCTCCTCTGCACCCTTTCCAAAGCTTCCACATCCTTCCTATAATGCGGTGACCAGAACTGCACGCAATACTCCAGGTGCGGCCGCACCAAAGTTCTGTACAGCTGCAGCATGACCTCGTGGCTCCTAAACTCGATCCCCCTACTAATAAAAGCTAACACACCATATGCCTTCTTAACAGCTCTATTAACCTGGGTGGCAGCTTTCAGGGATTTATGTACCTGGACATCAAGATCTCTCTGCTCATCTGCACTACCAAGAAGCTTCCCATTAGCCCATTATAAGATTAGATTAGATTAGAGATACAGCACTGAAACAGGCCCTTCGGCCCACCGAGTCTGTGCCGACCATCAGCCACCCATTTATACTAATCCCATATTCCTACCAAACATCCCCACCTGTCCCTATATTTCCCTACCACCTACCTATACTAGTGACAATTTATAATGGCCAATTTACCTACCAACCTGCAAGTCTTTTGGCTTGTGGGAGGAAACCGGAGCACCCGGAGAAAACCCACGCAGACACAGGGAGAACTTGCAAACTCCACACAGGCAGTACCCAGAATCGAACCCGGGTCCCTGGAGCTGTGAGGCTGTAGTGCTAACCACTGCGCCACTGTGCCGCCCAAAGGGGCAGAATTTATAAGGAGCATCCAGGAGGGCTTCTTGAAATAATACGTAGATAGTCCAACGAGGGATGGGGCCGTACTGGACCTGGTATTGGGGAATGAGCCCGGCCAGGTGGTCGAAGTTTCAGTGGGGGAGCATTTCGGGAACAGTGACCATAATTCCGTAAGTTTTAAGGTACTTGTGGATAAGGATAAGAGTAATCCTCGGGTGAAGGTGCTAAATTGGGGGAAGGCTAATTATAACAATATTAGGCAGGAACTGAAGAATTTAGATTGGGGGCAGCTGTTTGAGGGAAAATCAGCATCTGACATGTGGGAGTCTTTCAAACGTCAGTTGATTAGAATCCAGGACCAGCATGTTCCTGTGAGGAAGAAGGATAAGTTTGGCACGTTTCGGGAACCTTGACAAGGTCACTCATGGCAGACTGGTACAAAATGGGAAGTCACATGGGATCAGAGGTGAGCTGGCAAGATGGATACAGAACTGGCTCGGTCATAGAAGACAGCGGGTAGCAGTGGATGGGTGTTTTTCTGAATGGAGGGATGTGACTAGTGGTGTTCCGCAGGGATCAGTGCTGGGACCTTTGCTGTTTGTACTATATATAAATGATTTGGAGGAAAATGTAACTGGTCTGATTAGTAAGTTTGTGGACGACACAAAGGTTTGTGGAGTTGCGGACCGTGATGACGATTGTCAGAGGATACAGCAGGATATAGATCGGTTGGAGACTTTGGCAGAGTAATGGCAGATGGAGTTTAATCCGGACAAATGTGAGGTAATGCATTTTGGAAGATCTAATACAGGTGGGAAGTATACAGTAAATGGCAGAACCCTTAGGAGTATTGACAGGCAGAGAGATCTGGGTGTACAGGTCCAGAGGTCACTGAAAGTGGCAACGCAGGTGGATAAGGTAGTCAAGAAGGCATACGGCATGCTTGCCTTCATCGGTCGGGGCATGGAGTATAAAAATTGGCAAGTCATGTTGCAGCTGTACTGAACTTTAGTGAGGCCACACTTAGAATATTGCGTGCAATTCTGGTCGCCACACTACCAGAAGGACGTGGAGGTTTTGGAGAGGGTACAGAAGAGGTTTACCAGGATGTTGACTGGTCTGGAGGGCATTAGCTATGAGGAGAGGTTGGATAAACTCGGATTGTTTTCACTGGAACGACGGAGGTGGAGGGGCGACATGATAGAGGTTTACAAAGTTATGAGCGGCATGGACAGAGTGGATAGTCAGAGGTTTTTCCCAGGGTGGAAGAGTCAGTTACTAGGGGACATAGGTTTAAGGAGAGAGGGGCAAAGTTTAGAGGGGATGTGCGAGACAAGTTCTTTACACAGAGGGTGGTGAGTGCCTGGAACTTGCTGCCGGGGAGGTGGTGGAAGCAGGTACGATAGCGACGTTTAAGAGACATCTTGACAAATACGTGAATAGAGGGATACGGACCCCGGAAGTGCAGAAGATTTTAGTTTAGGCAGGCATCAAGATCGGCGCAAGCTTGGAGGGCCGAATGGCCTGTTCCTGTGCTGGACTGTTCCTTGTTCTTTGTTCAGTGCATCCAATATTCCTGTAACGACCTATTTTCGAACAATAGGATGAATGCTGTCAGATTCAGGGGATTTGTCAGCTTTTATTGCAAAATCAACAATAAATTATATTTCTATAGCATCTTTAACATGGTAACACATCCCAAGGTGTTTCACAAGAGTGTTATTAGTTAAATTTGATAACCAGTCACAGAAGGAGGTGCCCAATAGCTTGGCCAAAGAGGTAGGTTTCAAGCAGGATGTTAAAGGAGGAGAGAGAGGAGTACGAAGAGAGCTTTAGGAAGGGAATTCTAGAGCTTCAGTCTGAGGCAGCTGAAGGCACAGCTGCCAATGGGAAAGTAATGAAAACCAGGCTGCTCAAGAGGCCAGAATCAGAGGAGAGCAGATTCCGCAGAGCGTTCATAGAATCATAGAAATGTACAGCATGGAAGGAGGCCATTCAGTCCATCGTGTCTGTGCTGGCCGACAAGTAGACATCCAGCTTATTCCCACTTTCTACCTCTTGATCCATAGCCTTGTAGGTGACAGCACTTCAAGTGCATATCCAAGTACTTTTTAAATGTTGTGAGGGTTTCTGTCTCTACCATCCTTTTAGGCAGTAAATTCCAGACTCCCACCACCCTCTTGGTGACAACATTTCCCCTCGAATCCCATATAAACTTACTACCTCTTAACCTAAATCTCTGCCCCCTGGTTGTGGACTCCTTAACCAAGGGGATTAGGACCTTCCTATCCACTCTATCTAGACCATCATAATTTTATACATTTAAATCTCCCCTCAGTCTCCTCTGTTCCAAAGAAAACAACCCTAGTCTATCCAATCTTTGCTCGTAACTAAAATTCTCCACTCCAGGCAACATCCTGGTCAATTTCCTCTGTACCCTCTCCAGTGCAACTACATCTTTCCTATTGTACAGTGATCGGAACAAAGAACAAAGAAAATTACAGCACAGGAACAGGCCCTTCGGCCCTCCAAGCCTGCCCCGATCCAGATCCTCTATCTAAACATGTCGCCTATTTTCTAAGGGTCTGTATCTCTTTGCTTCCTGCCCATTCATGTATCTGCCTAGATACATCTTAAAAGACGCTATCGTGCCCGCATCTACCACCTCCACTGGCAACGCGTTCCAGGCACCCACCACCCTCTGCGTAAAGAACTTTCCACGCATATCCCCCCTAAACTTTTCCCCTCTCACTTTGAATTCGTGACCCCTAGTAATTGAATTTCCCACTCTGGGAAAAAGCTTCTTGCTATCCACCCTGTCTATACCTCTCATGATTTTGTACACCTCAATCAGGTCCCCCCTCAACCTCCGTCTTTCTAATGAAAATAATCCTAATCTACTCAACCTCTCTTCATAGCTAGCGCCCTCCATACCAGGCAACATCCTGGTGAACCTCCTCTGCACCCTCTCCAAAACATCTACATCCTTTTGGTAATGTGGCGACCAGAACTGCACGCAGTATTCCAAATGTGGCCGAACCAAAGTCCTATACAACTGTAACATGACCTGCCAACCCTTGTACTCAATACCCCGTCCGATGAAGGAAAGCATGCCGTATGCCTTCTTGACCACTCTATTGACCTGCGTTGCCACCTTCAGGGAACAATGGACCTGAACACCCAAATCTCTCTGTACATCAATTTTCCCCAGGACTTTTCCATTTACTGTATAGTTCACTCTTGAATTGGATCTTCCAAAATGCATCACCTCGCATTTGCCCGGATTGAACTCCATCTGCCATTTCTCTGCCCAACTCTCCAATCTATCTATATTCTGCTGTATTCTCTGACAGTCCCCTTCACTATCTGCTATTCCACCAATCTTAGTGTCGTCTGCAAACTTGCTAATCAGACCACCTATACTTTCCTCCATATCATTTATGTATATCACAAACAACAGTGGTCCCAGCACGGATCCCTGTGGAACACCACTGGTCACACGTCTCCATTTTGAGAAACTCCCTTCCACTACTACTCTCTGTCTCCTGTTGCCCAGCCAGTTCTTTATCCATCTAGCTAGTACACCCTGGACCCCATGCGACTTCACTTTCTCCATCAGCCTACCATGGGGAACCTTATCAAACGCCTTACTGAAGTCCATGTATATGACATCTACAGCCCTTCCCTCATCAATCAACTTTGTCACTTCCTCAAAGAATTCTATTAAGTTGGTAAGACATGACCTTCCCTGCACAAAACCATGTTGCCTATCACTGATAAGCCCATTTTCTTCCAAATGGGAATAGATCCTGTCCCTCAGTATCTTCTCCAGCAGCTTCCCTACAACTGACGTCAGGCTCACCGGTCTATAATTACCTGGATTTTCCCTGCTACCCTTCTTAAACAAGGGGACAACATTAGCAATTCTCCAGTCCTCCGGGACCTCACCCGTGTTTCAGGATGCTGCAAATATATCTATTAAGGCCCCAGTTATTTCCTCTCTCGCTTCCCTCAGAAACCTGGGATAGATCCCATCCGGACCTGGGGACTTGTCCACCTTAATGCCTTTTAGAATACCGAACACTTCCTCCCTCCTTATGCCGACTTGACCGAGAGTAATCAAACATCTGTCCCTAACCTCAACATCCGTCATGTCCCTCTCCTCGGTGAATACCGATGCAAAGTACTCGTTTAGAATCTCACCCATTTTCTCTGAGTCCACACATAACTTTCCTCCTTTGTCCTTGAGTGGGCCAATCCTTTCTCTAGTTACCCTCTTGCACCTTATATATGAATAAAAGACTTTGGGATTTTCCTTAACCCTGTTTGCTAAAGATATTTCATGACCCCTTTTAGCCCTCTTAATTCCTCGTTTCAGATTGGTCCTACATTCCCGATATTCTTTCAAAGCTTCGTCTTTCTTCAGCCTCCTAGACCTTATGTATGCTTCCTTTTTCCTCTTAGCTAGTCTCACAATTTCACCTGTCATCCATGGTACCCTAATCTTGCCATTTCTATCCCTCATTTTCACAGGAACATGTCTCTCCTGCACGCTAATCAACCTCTCTTTCAAAGCCTCCCACATATCAAATGTGGACTTACCTTTAAACAGCTGCTCCCAATCTACATTCCCCAGCTCCTGCCGAATTTTGGTATAGTTGGCCTTCCCCCAATTTAGCACTCTTCCTTTAGGACCACGCTCGTCTTTGTCCATGAGTATTCTAAAACTTACGGAATTGTGATCACTATTCCCAAAGTAGTCCCCTACTGAAACTTCAACCACCTGGCCGGGCTCATTCCCCAACACCAGGTCCTGTATGGCCCCTTCCCGAGTTGGACTATTGACATACTTCTCTAGAAAACCCTCCTGGATGCTCCTTACAAATTCTGCTCCATCTAGACCTCTAACACTAAGTGAAATCCAGTCAATGTTGGGAAAATTAAAATCTCCTATCACCACCACCCTGTTGCTCCTACATCTTTCCATAATCTGCTTACATATTTGCACCTCTAACTCATGCTCGCTGTTGGGAGGCCTGTAGTACAGCCCCAACATTGTTACCGCACCCTTCCTATTTCTGAGTTCTGCCCATATTGCCTCACAGCTCGACTCCTCCATAGTGCCCTCCTTCAGCACAGCTGTGATATCCTCTTTGACCAGTAATGCAACTCCTCCACCCCTTTTACCTCCCTCTCTATCCCGCCTGAAGCATCGATATCCTGGGATATTTAGTTGCCAATCGTGCCTTTCCCTCAACCAAGTCTCAGTAATAGCAATAACATCATACTCCCAGGTACTAATCCAAGCCCTAAGTTCATCTGCCTTACCTACTACACTCCTTGCATTAAAACAAATGCACCTCAGACCACCAGTCCCTTTGCGTACATCATCTGCTCCCTGTATACTCTTTCCCTTAGTCACGCTGACTTCATTATCTAGTTCCTTACAGGCTTCAGTTACTACCTCCTTACTGTCCACTGACCTCCTCATTTGGTTCCCATCCCCCTGCCACATTAGTTTAAACCCTCCCCAACAGCGTTCGCAAAAGCACCCCCAAGGACATTGGTTCCAGTCCGGCCCAGGTGTAGACCGTCCAATTTGTAATAGTCCCACCTCCCCCAGAACCGGTCCCAATGTCCCAAAAATCTGAACCCCTCCTTCCTGCACCATCTCTCAAGCCACGCATTCATCCTGACTATTCTTTCATTTCTACTCTGACTATCACGTGGCACTGGTAGCAATCCTGAGATTACTACCTCTGAGGTCCTACTTTTTCACTTGGCTCCTAACTCCCTAAATTCTGCTTGTAGGACCTCATCCCGTTTTTTACCTATATCATTGGTGCCTATGTGCACAACGACAACTGGCTGTTCACCCTCCCCCTTCAGAATGTTCTGCAGCCGATCTGAGACATCCCTGACCCGTGCACCTGGGAGGCAACATACCATTCGGGAGTCTCGTTTTCGACCACAGAACCGCCTATCTACTCCCCTTACAAAGAACAAAAGAACAAAGAACAAAGAAAATCACAGCACAGGAACAGGCCCTTCGGCCCTCCAAGCCTACGCCGATCCAAATCCTCTATCTAAACCTGTCGCCTATTTTCTAAGGGTCTGTATCTCTTTGCTTCCTGCCCATTCATGTATCTGTCTAGATACATCTTAAAAGACGCTGTCGTGCCCGCGTCTACCACCTCCACTGGCAACGCGATCCAGGCACCCACCACCCTCTGCGTAAAGAACTTTCCACGCATATCCCCCCTAAACCTTTCCCCTTTCACCTTGAACTCGTGTCCCCTAGTAATTTAATCCCCCACTCTGGGAAAAAGCTTCTTGTTATCCACCCTGTCTATACCTCTCATGATTTTGTACACCTCAATCAGGTCCCCCCTTAACCTCCGTCTTTCTAATGAAAATACAATCGAATCCCCTATGACTATAGCCCTTCCGAACAGCAGAGCCATGAACCTGGCTACTGCTGCCTTCCCCTGGTGAGCCATCTCCCTCAACAGTATCCAAAACGGTTTTGGAGGGAGATGACCGCAGGGGACACCTGCACTGCCTTCCTGCTCTTTCTCTGCCTTTTGGTCACCCATTCCCTTTCTCCCTCAGCAATCCTAATCTGCGGTGTGACCAATTCGCTAAACGTGCTATCCACGACCTCCTCAGCATCGCGGCTCCAGAGCCGTCATGCGATCTAACAAGAGCTGCAACTGAACACACTTCCTGCACATGAAGGAGTCAGGGACATCAGCCGTGTCCCTCAGCTCCCACATTGAGCAAGAGGAGCATAACACGGGTTTGAGATCTCCTGCCATTTTCAATCTGAAGCTTAACTGAGATCAATGAAAAAGAAACGAAAAGTTTTTACCAATCTCACGATAAAAAAAAAAGAGAAATAGAAAAAGCCTTACCTTATCTACACACCACCAAGTCCATTTTTTTTGGTTAGAGGAGGAGCACGGGTGGGAGACACTACACGTGTAGTGTCTCGGGTTCAGAAACAGCCCAAATATATCGGTTTTTACTGACCCAGCAGCCCCCTGGTCCGACGAAAACAAAAGGAAAATTAAGTTTAAATTGAAACTGACCTTCCCAGCTGATCACTCGCTCGCACTCTCTGCTCCCGAATCAGCTGCTGCAATGAACTGCAAGCATTACTCCAGCTGTGGCCCAGCTAGTGTTTTATTCAGTTCCAGCATAACATCCCAGCTCTGAGATTCTCTGCCTTGGCTAATAAAGCCATATCCCATATGGCTTCTTGATCAACTTATCTCGCTGTTCAGTCTCCTTCAGGGATCTATGGACATGCACTGCAAGGTCCCTCTGTACCCTCTGTACCTCTTCACTTCTCAGTTTTCTACCGTTCATTGTGTATTCTCTTGCCTTGTTTGCCTTCCACAAATGCATTACCTCACACTTTCTCCAGACTGAACTCCATTTGTCTCCATCTTTCTTCTTCATTATCAACTACGCAGCCAATTTTTGTATCATCTGCAAACTTCTTAATCATATCCCCTACATTTAAGTACAAATCATTGATATTGATTGACTACAAGAAAAGCAGGGGACCCAGTACTGAGCCCTGTGGAACCCCACTGCAAACAGCCTTAGAACCAGAGAAAAATTACAGCACAGAAGGAGGCCATTCAGCCCATTGTGTCTGTGCAGGCTGAAAAGAAATCTAGCCGCCCAATCTAAACCCACCTTCCAGCACCTGGTCCGTAGCCTTGCAGGTTACAGCACTTCAGGTGCAGGTCCAGGTAACGTTTAAAAGTATTGAGGATTTCTGCCTCCACCATCGATCCGGGCAGTGAATTCCAGACACCCACCACCCTCTGGGTGAAAAAGCTTTTCCTCATGTCCTCTCTAATCCTTCTACCAATCATCTTAAATCTGTGCCCCTTGTAATTGACCTCTCCGCTAGGGGAAACAGGTTCTTCCTGTCTGCTCTATCTGGGCCCCTCATAATTTTTTACACCTCAATAACATCCTTGCTGGCGGGTTTGCGAGTGCTGTTGGGAGGAGTTTAAAATAATTTGGCAGGGGGAGGGGATGCAGACTCCTCACAGAATAGGGACACAGCTAAACAGAGGAAAGCAAACAAGTCAGAGGGAATACAACGGAAGTAAGTTTCAAGGGAGTAAGACCAGGATGGAAGGCCAGGATGGGAGCAGCTCTTTGAAGGTAAATCCACATTTGATATGTGGGAGGCTTTTAAAGAGAGGTTGATTAGCGTGCAGGAGAGACATGTTCCTGTGAAAATGAGGGATAGAAATGGCAAGATTAGGGTACCATGGATGACAGGTGAAATTGTGAGACTAGCTAAGAGGAAAAAGGAAGCATACATCACGTCTAGGAGTCTGAAGAAAGACGAAGCTTTGAAAGAATATCGGGAATGTAGGACCAATCTGAAACGAGGAATTAAGAGGGCTAAAAGGGGTCATGAAATATCTTTAGCAAACAGGGTTAAGGAAAATCCCAAAGTCTTTTATTCATATATAAGGTGCAAGAGGGTAACTGGAGAAAGGATTGGCCCACTCAAGGACAAAGGAGGAAAGTTATGTGTGGACTCAGAGAAAATGGGTGAGATTCTAAACGAGTACTTTACATCGGTATTCACCGAGGAGAGGGACATGACGGATGTTGAGGGTAGGGACAGATGTTTGATTACTCTCGGTCAAGTCGGCATAAGGAGGGAGGAAGTGTTGGGTATTCTAAAAGGCATTAAGGTGGACAAGTCCCCAGGTCCGGATGGGATCTATCCCAGGTTACTGAGGGAAGCGAGAGAGGAAATAACTGGGGCCTTAATAGATATATTTGCAGCATCCTGAAACAGGGGTGAGGTCCCGGAGGACTGGAGAATTGCTAATGTTGTCGCCTTGTTTAAGAAGGGTAGCAGGGAAAATCCAGGTAATTATAGACCGGTGAGCCTGACGTCAGTGGTAGGGAAACTGCTGGAGAAGATACTGAGGGATAGGATCTATTCCCATTTGGAAGAAAATGGGCTTATCAGTGATAGGCAACATGGTTTTGCGCAAGGAAGGTCATGTCTTACCAACTTAATAGAATTCTTTGAGGAAGTGACAAAGTTGATTGATGAGGGAAGGGCTGTAGATGTCGTATACATGGACTTCAGTAAGGCGTTTGATAAGGTTCCCCATGGTAGGTTGATGGAGAAAGTGAAGTCGCATGGGGTCCAGGGTGTACTAGCGAGATGGATAAAGAACTGGCTGGGCAACAGGGGACAGAGAGTAGCAGTGGAAGGGAGTTTCGCAAAATGGAGACGTGTGACCAGTGGTGTTCCACAGGGATCCGTGCTGGGACCACTGTTGTTTGTGATATACATAAATGATTTGGAGGAACGTATAGGTGGTCTGATTAGCAAGGTTGCAGACGACACTAAGATTGGTGGAGTAGCAGATAGTGAAGGGGACTGTCAGAGAATACAGCAGAATATAGATAGATTGGAGAGTTGGGCAGAGAAATGGCAGATGGAGTTCAATCAGGGCAAATGCGAGGTGATGCATTTTGGAAGATCCAATTCAAGAGTGAACTCTACAGTAAATGGAAAAGTCCTGGGGAAAATTGATGTACAGAGAGATTTGGGTGTTCAGGTCCATTGTTCCCTGAAGGTGGCAACGCAGGTCAATAGAGTGGTCAAGAAGGCATACGGCATGCTTTCCTTCATCGGACGGGGTATTGAGTACAAGAGTTGGCAGGTCATGTTACAGTTGTATAGGACTTTGGTTTGGCCACATTTGGAATACTGCGTGCAGTTCTGGTCGCCACATTATCAAAAGGATGTAGATGCTTTGGAGAGGGTGCAGAGGAGGTTCACCAGGATGTTGCCTGGTATGGAGGGCGCTAGCTATGAAGAGAGGTTGAGTAGATTAGGATTATTTTCATTAGAAAGACGGAGGTTGAGGGGGGACCTGATTGAGGTGTACAAAATCATGAGAGGTATAGACAGGGTGGATAGCAAGAAGCTTTTTCCCAGAGTGGGGGATTCAATTACTAGGGGTCACGAGTTCAAAGTAAGAGGGGAAAGAAATAGACAAGTTGCAAAAAAAGGTTTTGAATTGGGGGAGAGCGAATTTTAGTAAAATAAGGCAGGATCTGGCCAAGGTAGACTGGAAAGAGTTACTTGTCGGGAAATCTACAGAAGAGCAGTGGGGGGCATTCAAAAAGGAAATGGGGAGGGTACAGGCCCAACATGTTCCCTCCAGAGTAATAGGTAAGAGCAACAAGCCCAGAGAACCATGGATGACCAGAAACATTCAGGGTACGATGAGAAGGAAAAGAGAGGCTTTTAGCAAATACAAGGAGAGCAAATCAACGGAAGCATTAGTAGAGTACAGAAAGTGTAGGATGGAGCTTAAGAAAGCAATTAGGAGAGCAAAGAGGGGATATGAGAAAGCTCTGGCTGGTAAAAGTAGGGATAATCCCAAGATATTCTCTAAGTATATCAATGGGAAGAGGATAACCAGGGAAAGAGTAGGACCCATTAGGGACCAAGGGGGAAATTTGTGGGTGGAGCCAGAGGACATTGGTAGGGTGTTGAATGAATACTTCACATCTGTCTTCACCCAAGAGAATGAGGATGTAGATATGGAAATTAGAGAGAGAGACTGTGAGGTTCTTGAGCAAATTGTCTTAGGGAGTGACAAGGTATTGGAGGTTTTGGCGGGCTTAAAAGTGGACAAATCTACAGGTCCGGATGATTTGTGTCCCAGGATGCTGTGGGAGGCGAGGGTGGAGATTGCAGGGGCTCTGACCCTAATTTTTAATTCCTCTCTGGCCATGGGGGAGGTGCCAGAGGACTGGAGAACAGCTAATGTGGTCCCACTATTTAAGAAAGGTTGTAGAGATAAGCCAGGGAACTACAGACCAGTGAGTCTCACGTCAGTGGTAGGGAAACTATTGGAGAAAATTCTGAAGGAGAGAATCTATCTCGACTTGGAGAGGCAGAGTTTGATTAGGAATAGTCAGCATGGCTTTGTCAGAGGGAGGTCATGCCGAACAAATTTGATTGAAATTTTTGAGCATGTGACCAGGTGTATAGATGAGGGTAGTGCAGTTGATGTAGTTTGCATGGATTTCAGCAAAGACTTTGACAAGGTCCCACATGGGAGACTTATCAAGAAAGCAAATGCACATGGGATACAGGGTAACTTGATAAGGTGGATTCAAAATTGGCTTAGCTGTAGGAGACAGAGAGTGATGACAGACGGCTGTTTTAGTGACTGGAAGCCAGTGTCCAGTGGCGTACCACAGGGATCTGTGCTGGGTCCCCTATTGTTTGTCATTTATATAAACGACATAGATGACTATGTGGAGGGTAGGATCAGTAAGTTCGCGGATGACACAAAGTTTGGCCGAGTGGTTAACAGTGAGGTGGAGTGTCTTAGGTTACAGGAAGATATAGACGGGATGGTCAAATGGGCAGAAAAGTGGCAGATGGAATTTAACGCTGAAAAGTGTGAGGTGATACACTTTGGAAGGAGTAATGTGACACGGAAGTATTCAATGAATGGCCTGACACTGGGAAGTTCCGAGGAACAAAGGGACCTTGGCGTGATTGTCCATAGATCTCTGAAGGTAGAAGGGCAGGTTAATAGGGTGGTGAAAAAGGCATATGGGACACTTGCCTTTATCAATCGAGGCATAGGTTACAAAAGCAGAGAGGTCTTGTTGGAGTTGTACAGAACTTTGGTAAGGCCACAGCTGGAGTACTGTGTGCAATTCTGGTCGCCACATTATAGGAAGGATGTGATTGCACTGGAGGGGGTGCAGAGGCGATTCACCAGGATGGTGCCTGGGATGGAACATTTAAGCTATGAAGAGAGGTTGGATAGGCTTGGGTTGTTTTCACTGGAGCAGAGAAGACTGAGGGGTGACCTGATCGAGGTGTACAAGATGATGAGGGGCATGGACAGGGTGGATAGGGAGCAGCTGTTCCCCTTAATTGAAGGGTCAGTTACGAGAGGTCACAAGTTTAAGGTGAGGGGTGGGAGGTTTAAGGGGGATTTGAGGAAGAACTTTTTTACCCAGAGGGTGGTGACGGTCTGGAATGCCCTGCCTGGGAGGGTGGTAGAGGCAGGTTGCCTCACATCCTTTAAAAAGTACCTGGATGAGCACTTGGCACGTCATAACATTCAAGGCTATGGGCCAAGTGCTGGCAAATGGGATTAGGTAGACAGGTCAGGTGTCTTTAATGCATCGGTGCAGACTCGATGGGCCGAAGGGCCTCTTCTGCACTGTATTATTCTGTGATTCAGCACCATTCGTGACAGATACTGAAGCAGTCCGTGTAGAAATGCGGCAAGACCTGTAAAATATCCAAGCATGGGCTGATAACTTGCAAGTAACACTTGCGCCGCACTAGTGCCAGGCAATGATCATCTCCAAAAAGAGAGAATCTAACCATCTCCCCTTGACATTCAACAGCATTACCATCGCTGAATCCCCCACTATCAACATCCTAGGGGCTACCATTGACCAGAAACTGAACTGGAGTAGCCATATAAATACTGCGGCTGCAAGAGCAGGTCAGAGGCTAGGAATCCTGAGGCGAGTAACTCACCTCCTGACTGCCCAAAGCCTGTCCACCATCTACAAGACACAAGTCAGGAGTGTGATGGAATACTCCCCACTTGCCTGGATGGGTGCAGCTCCAACAACACTCACGTTTACAAAGTTATGAGCGGCATGGACAGAGTGGATAGTCAGAAGCTTTTTACTTGGGTGGAAGAGTCAGTTACTAGGGGACATAGGTTTAAGGTGAGAGGGGCAAAGTTTAGAGGGGATGTGCGAGGCAAGTTCTTTACACAGAGGGTGGTGAGTGCCTGGAACTTGCTGCCAGGGGAGGTGGTGGAAGCAGGTACGATAGCGACGTTTAAGAGGCATCTTGACAAATACATGAATAGGATGGGAATAGAGGGATACGGACCCCGGAAGTGCAGAAGGTTTTAGTTTAGGCAGGCATCAAGATCGGCGCAGGCTTGGAGGGCTGAATAGCCTGTTCCTGTGCTGTACTGTTCTTTGTTCTTTGTTCAAGAAGCTCGATACCATCCAGGACAAAGCAGCCCGCTTGATTGGCACCCCATCTACAAACATTCACTCCCTCCACCACCGACGCACAGTGGCAGCAGTGTGTACCATCTGCAAGATGCCCTGCAGTAATGCACCAAGGCTCCTTAGACAGCACCTTCCAAACCCGCGACCTCTACCAACTAGAAGGACAAGGGCAGCAAATACGTGGGAACACCACCACCTGCAAGTTCCCCTCCAAGTCACGCACCATCCTGACTTGGAACTATATCGCCGTTCCTTCACTGTCGCTGGGTCAAAATCCTGGAACTCCCTTCCTAACAGCACTGTGGATGTACCTACCCCACATGGACTGCAGTGGTTCAAGAAGGCAGCTCACCACCACCTTCTCAAGGGCAATTAGGGATGGGCAATAAATGCTGGCCTAGCCAGTGATGCCCACATCCTATGAATGAATATAAAATAAAAGTGACATTTAAGAGGCATCTGGACAGGTACTTGAATGAGCAAGGGATAGAGGGATATGGAATTAGTGCAGGCAGGTGGGATTAGTACAGATAGGCATTATGGTCGGCATGGACGCGGTGGGTCGAAGGGCTTGTTTCTATGGTGTACAACTCTATGGCTACGGGGATAAGGCCGGGGAGTGGGACTGACTGGATTGCTGTAGAGAGCTGACATGGACTCGATGGGTTGAATGGCCTCCTTCTGTGCTGCAATGACTTATCAAAAGCCTTGCGAAAATCCATTTCGGCTGCATCAAATGCACTATCCTCATCGACCCTCCTTGTTAGCTCCGCAAAAAAGTCAATCATGTTCGTCAGACACGACCTTCCCTTAACAAAACTGTGCTGATTTTCTTTGATTTATCTGTGTCTTTCATAGAATCATAGAAACAGAAATAGGAGCAGGAGTTGGCCATTCGGCCCTTCGAGCCTGCTCTACCATTCGTTATGATCATAGCTGAACATCCAACTCAGTAACCTGTTCCCGCTTTCACCCCATATCCCTTGATCCCTTTAGACCCAAGAGCTAGATCTAACTCCTTCTTGAAAACATACAATGTTTTTGCCTTCGCAATGAAGTGGATGAATTAATCGCACAAATAGATGTAAACGGGTATGATATCGTCGGGAATATGGAGACGTGGCTGCAAGGTGACCAGGGATGGGAAATGAACCTCCAGGAGTATTTAGTATTTTGGAAGGACAGACAAAAAGTAAAAGGCGGTGGAGTTGCATTGCTGGTTAAAGAGGAAGTTAACGCAATAGTGAGGAAAGATATTAGCTCTGACAATGTGGAATCTGTCTGGGTAGAGCTTAGAAACAATAAGGGGCAAAAAACATTAGTGGGAGTTGTATATAGACCCCCAAACTGTAGTGGTGATGTTGGGAATGGCATTAAACAGGAAATTAGAGACGTATGCGATAAAGGAACATCTGTAATTATGGGTGACTTTAATCTGCATGTAGATTGGGCAAATCAAATTAGTCACAATACTGTAGAGGAGGAATTCATGGAGTGTATACGGGATGGTTTTCTGGACCAATACGTTGAGGAACAAACTAGAGAACAGGCCGTCCTAGACTTCATAATGTGGAATGAGAGAGGAATAATTGACAATCTATTGTCAATGAGCGACCATAATATGATAGAATTCTTCAAGATGGAGAGTGACGTAGTTGATTCTGAGATAAGGGTCCTGAATCTTAGTAAAGGAATCTATGAAGGTATGAGGTGCAAGTTGGCCATGATGGATTGGGAAACGTAACTGAAAGGGATGACGGTGGATAGACAATGACAAACATTTAAAGAGCGCATGGATGAACTGCAACAATTGTTTATCCCTGAAAAGAGCAAAAGTAAAACTGGAAAGGTAGCCAAACCATGGCTTACAAGGGAAATTAGAGATGGCATTAGATCCAAGGAAGAGGCATATAAATTTGCCAAGAAAAACAACAGACCTGAGGATTGGGAGCAGTTTAGAATTCAGCAAAGGTGGACCAAGGGATTGATTAAGAAGGGGAAAATAGAGTACGAGAGCAAGCTTGCGGGGAACATAAAAACTGACTGTAAAAGTTTCAATAGGTATGTGAAGAGAAAAAGATTGGTGAAGACAAATGTAGGTCCCTTACAGTCAGAAACAGGGGAATTTATTACAGGGAATAAAGAAATGGCTGACCAACTAAATTCATACTTTGGTTCTGTCTTCACAAAAGAGGACAAAATATCATACCAGAAATGTTGGGGAACACAGGGCTTAGTGAGAGAGAAAGGAACTGAAAGAAATCAGTATTAGTAGAGAAATGGTGTTGGGGAAATTGATGGGATTGAAGGCCGATAAATCCCCAGGGCCTGATGGTCTGCATCTCAGAGTACTTAAGGAAGTGGCCCTAGAAATAGTGGATGCATTGGTGGTCATCTTCCAAGATTCTATAGACTCTGGAACAGTTCCTACAGATTGGAGGGTAGCTAATGTAACCCCACTATTTAAAAAGGGAGGTAGAGAGAAAGCAGGGAATTATAGACCAGTCAGCCTGATGTCGGTAGTGGGGAAAATTCTAGAGTCCATTATCAAAGATTTTATAGCAGAGCACTTGGAGAACAGTGATAGAATCGGACAGAGTCAGCATGGATTTACGAAAGGGAAATCATGGTTGACAAATCTACTCGAATTCTTCGAGGATGTAACTAGTAGAGTTGATGAGGGACAGCCAGTGGATGTGGTTTATTTGGACTTTCAGAAGGCTTTCGACAAAGTCCCACATAAGAGATTAGCGTGTAAAATTAAAGTACATGGGATTGGGGGTAGTGTATTGTGATGGATAGAAAATTGGTTGGCAGACAGGAAACAAAGAGTAGGGATAAACGGATCTTTTTCCGAATGGCAGGCAGTGACTAGTGGGGTACCACAGGGATCAGTGCTAGGACCCCAGCTATTCACAATATATATTCATGATTTAGATGAGGGAACTCAATGTAATATCTCCAAATTTGCAGCTGACACTAAACTGGGTGGGAGGGTGAGTTGTGAGGAGGATGCAGAGAGGCTTCAGGGTGATTTGGACAAGTTGAGTGAGCGGGCTAATGCATGGCAGATGCAGTATAATGTGGATAAATGTGAGGTTATACACTGTGGTAGCAAAAACAGGAAGGCAGATTATTATCTGAACGGCTATAAACTGAGAGAGGGGAATATGCAGCGAGACCTGGGTGTTCTCGTCCATCAGTCACTGAAAGTAAGCATGCAGGTCCGACAAGTGGTAAAAAGGGCAAATGGTACGTTGGCCTTCATAGCGAGAGGATTTGAGTACAGGAGCAGGGATGTCTTGCTGCAATTATACAAGGCCTTGGTGAGGCCACACCTGGAATATTGTGTGCAGTTTTGGTCTCCTTATCTGAGGAAGGATGTTCTTGCTATAGAGGGAGTGCAGCGAAGGTTTACCAGACTGATTCCTGGGATGGTGGGACTGACCTATGACGAGAGTTTGAGTAGGTTAGGATTATATTCGCTGGAGTTCAGAAGAGTGAGGGGGGATTCACCGAGGAGAGGGACATGACGGATGTTGAGGTTAGGAACAGATGTTTGATTACTCTCGGTCAAGTCGGCATAAGGAGGGAGGAAGTGTTGGGTATTCTAAAGGGCATTAAGGTGGACAAGTCCCCAGGTCCGGATGGGATCTATCCCAGGTTACTGAGGGAAGCGAGAGAGGAAATAGCTGGGGCCTTAATAGATATCTTTGCAGCATCCTTAAACACGGGTGAGGTCCCGGAGGACTGGAGAATTGCTAATGTTGTCCCCTTGTTTAAAAAGGGTAGCAGGGATAATCCAGGTAATTATAGACCGGTGAGCCTGACGTCAGTGGTAGGGAAGCTGCTGGAGAAGATACTGAGGGATAGGATCTATTCCCATTTGGAAGAAAATGGGCTCATCAGTGATAGGCAACATGGTTTTGTGCAGGGAAGGTCATGTCTTACCAACTTAATAGAATTCTTTGAGGAAGTGACAAAGTTGATTGATGAGGGAAGGGCTGTCGATGTCATATACATGGACTTCAGTAAGGCGTTTGATAAGGTTCCCCATGGCAGGATGATGGAGAAAGTGAAGGCGCATGGGGTCCAAGGTGTACTAGCTAGATGGATAAAGAACTGGCTGGGCAACAGGAGACAGAGAGTAGCAGTAGAAGGGAGTTTCTCAAAATGGAGACGTGTGACCAGTGGTGTTCCACAGGGATCCGTGCTGGGACCACTGTTGTTTGTGATATACATTAATGATTTGGAGGAAAGTATAGGTGGACTGATTAGCAAGTTTGCAGATGACACTAAGATTGGAGGAGTAGCAGATAGTGAAGGGGACTGTCAGAGAATAAAGCAGAATATAGATAGATTGGAGAGTTGGGCAGAGAAATGGCAGATGGAGTTCAATCAGGAAAAATGCGAGGTGATGCATTTTGGAAGATCCAATTCAAGAGTGAACTATACAGTAAATGGAAAAGTCCTGGGGAAAATTGATGTCCAGAGAGATTTGGGTGTTCAGGTCCACTGTTCCCTGAAGGTGGCAATGCAGGTAAATAGAGTGGTCAAGAAGGCATACGGCATGCTTTCCTTCATCGGACGGGGTATTGAGTACAAGAGTTGGCAGGTCATGTTACAGTTGTATAGGACTTTGGTTCGGCCACATTTGGAATACTGCGTGCAGTTCTGGTCGCCACATTACCAAAAGATGTGGATGCTTTGGAGAGGGTGCAGAGGAGGTTCACCAGGATGTTGCCTGGTATGGAGGGCGCTAGCTATGAAGAGAGGTTGAGTAGATTAGGATTATTTTCATTAGAAAGACGGAGGTTGAGGGGGGACCTGATTGAGGTGTACAAAATCATGAGAGGTATAGACAGGGTGGATAGCAAGAGGCTTTTTCCCAGAGTGGGGGATTCAATTACTAGAGGACACGAGTTCAAAGTGAAAGGGGAAAAGTTTAGGGGGGATATGCGTGGAAAGTTCTTTACACAGAGGGTGGTGGGTGCCTGGAACGCGTTGCCAGCGGAGGTGGTAGATGCGGGCACGATGGCGTCTTTTAAGATGTATCTAGACAGATACATGAATGGGCAGGAAGTAAAGAGATACAGAACCTTAGAAAATAGGCGACATGTTTAGATAGAGGATTTGGATCGGCGCAGGCTTGGAGGGCCGAAGGGCCTGTTCCTGTGCTGTAATTATCTTTGTTCTTTGTTGTTCTATCTCATAGAAACCTATAAAGTTCTAACAGGACTTGACAGGGTAGATGCAGGAAGGATGTTCCCGATGGTGGGGGAGTCCAGAACCAGGGGTCATAGTCTAAGGATACGGGGTAAACCGTTGAGGACAGAGATGAGGAGAAATTTCTTCACCCAGAGAGTGGTGAGCCTGTGGAATTTGCTACCACAGAAAGCAGTTGAGGCCAAAACATTGTATGTTTTCAAGAAGGAGTTAGATATAGCTCTTGGGTTTAAAGGGATCAAAGGATATGGGGGGAAAACAGGAAAGGTTACTGAGTTGGATGATCAGCCATGATCATAATGAATGGCAGAGCAGGCTCGAAGGGCCGAATGGCCTACTCCTGCTCCTATTTTCTATGTTTCTAATGTTTCAACTGCTTTCTGTGGTCGCAAATTCCACAGGCTCACCACTCTCTTGGTGAAGAAATTTCTCCTCATCTCACAGAATCACAGAAAGAGGCTTCTTGGCCCATTGTGTCTCCGCCCGCTGAAAATGATCCACTGATTCTAAACCCACTTTCCAGCATTTCTAAATGAAGATTTATCCAGTCCCTCAGAATTGTTTGCAATAATTTTCCCACCACTGAGACTACACTGACAGGCTGTAATTACTCAGTCTGTCCCTTTCTCTCTTTTTAAACAATGGTACAATTTCAGTGTCCCCAGCCCTCTATATCAGAGCCTTCGCTATTTCTTCTCTTGCTTTCCTTACCAGCCCAGGATACTTTTTGTCCTGGCCTGGGGATTTATCCACTTTCAAAGATGTTGATAGGTAAATTGGCCATTGTAAATTGCCCCTAGTGTAGGTAGGTGGTAGGAGAATGGTGGGGATGTGGTAGGGAATATGGGATTAATGTAGGATTAGTATAAATTGGTGGCTGTTGGTCAGCATAGACTCGGTGGGCCGAAGGGCCTGTTTCAGTTCTGTATCTCTCTATGACTCTATGGAACCAGGTGAGATCAGTCCCACCCAGCTGGACGGCAGTGGAGAGGTGTTGGAGGAGGATGGTGTGGTCAACCATGTCAAAGGCTGCAGACAGATCGAGAAGGATGAGGGGGGGAAAGTTTATCTTTGTCACAGACACACAGGATGTCATTTGCGACTTTGATAAAAGCTGCTTTGGTACTGTGACGGGTGGAAACCAGATTGGCGGGATTGAAACATGGAGTTCTAGGTGGTGACAACACGTTCAAGGACTTTGGAAAGGAAAGGGTGTTTGGAGATGGGAAAGTAGTTTACAAGGATGGTGGGGTCAAGTGTTTTTTTTGAGGACAGGGGTGATGAGGGCAGATTGGGAGGAGAGAGAGACAGTCTCTGAAGCGAGAGAACCATTTAACATATCAGATGGGAACCAGGAGGGGAATTGGGTGGTCAGCAGTTTAGTGGGAATAGGGTTGAGGGAACGGAAGGTGGAGCTTGGAGAGGGGATGAGGGGAGATAGGAGACAAACTAGAGCAAGAATCTGTGTGAAATCTTGCCCAGGTGGGCTAGCGGGAGGGAGAGCAGGTGATCAGATGTTCTCAATCTTTGCGACAAACAAATCCAGTAGCTTTAGTCACATTATTTTCTCCAGTACTTTTTCTCTACTAATATCAGTTACTTTTAGTTCCTTACCCACATTAGCTCTGTGTTTCCCCACTATTTTCCGTGTCTACTACTTGGAAGACAGACACAGAATATTTGTTTAATGCCTCTGCCATTTCCTTAATCCCGTCTCAGCCCCTCGGGGCCCCACATTTACCTTCTGTACTCCTTTTTAAATTATGTTTATGATTTAAATTCTGTTGCGGAGGGTTTAAACTAAATTGTCAGGGGGATGGGAACCTGAGAAGGAGCTCAGATTGGAGTGAAGCAAAACTAGAAACTGGTCAGGGTTGTATGGAACCAGGAGCAAGTATTAGTTGCACAGAATACTGGGGAAGATAGCTAGCAATCGAGTCAGGAATAGAACGGTATTAGGTAGGGTCAGAGTGAGGAAGAAAGTAATAAAGTTTGAATCAGGGTGAATGCACAGAGTGTGGTTAATCACAATATGAAAGGCACAATTCAGCATAGCGGTGCCTCATCACACCCCTTTCCTATCCTGAGTAGCATGAAACAGGGCTGTGTTCTCACACCTACACTGTTTGGGATCTTCTTCTCCCTGCTGCTCTCACATGCGTTCAAGTCTTCAGAAGAAGGAATTTTCCTCCACACAAGATCAGATGGCAGGTTGTTCAACCTTGCCCGTCTAAGAGCGAAGACCAAAGTACGGAAAGTCCTCATCAGGGAACTCCTCTTTGCTGACGATGCTGCATTAACATCTCACACTGAAGAGTGTCTGCAGAGTCTCATCGACAGGTTTGCGTCTGCCTGCAATGAATTTGGCCTAACCATCAGCCTCAAGAAAACGAACATCATGGGACAGGACGTCAGAAATACTCCATCCATCAATGTCACTGACCACGCTCTGGAAGTGGTTCAAGAGTTCACCTACCTAGGCTCAACTATCACCAGTAACCTGTCTCTCGATGCAGAAATCAACAAGCGCATGGGAAAGGCTTCCACTGCTATGTCCAGACTGGCCAAGAGGGTGTGGGAAAATGGCGCACTGACACGGAACACAAAAGTCCGAATGTTTCAGCCTGTGTCCTCAGTACCTTGCTCTACGGCAATTTACAATGGCCAATTTACCTATCAACCTGTAAGTCTTTGGCTGTGGGAAGAAACCGGAGCACCTGGCAGAAACCCACACAGTCACAGGGAGAACTTGCAAACTCTGCACAGGCAGTACCCAGAATTGAACCAGGGTCGCTGGAGCTGTGAGGCTGCGGTGCTAACCACTGCGCCACTGTGCCGCCCAATATACCTTACTAAAATCCATGTAGACCACACCCACTGCACTACCCTCATCAATCCTTCTTGTTACTTCCTCAAAAAACTCAATTAAATTAGTAAGACATGACCTTCCCTTAACAAATCCATGCTGACTATCCCCGATCAGTCTGTGCCTTTCTAAGTGGGAGTTTATCCTGTCCCTCAGAATAGATTCTAACAATTTACCCACCACTGAGGTCAGACTGACTGGCCTATTATTATTTGGCCTCTCCCTCACACCCTTTTTAAACAATGGTACAACGTTTGCAGACCTCCAATCGTCTGGTACCTCGCCTGTATCTAGTGAGGATTTGAAGATGATCCTCAGAGCATCCGCTATTTCCTCCCTGGCTTCAAAGAAACATTGAAACATAGCAAGCAGGAGTAGGCCATTCGGCCCTCCAGGCCTGCTCCGCCATTCAAAAAAGATCATGGCTGATTGTCTAATTCAGTTCCCTGTTCCCGCTTTCTCCCCATATCCCTTGATCCCTTTGGCATTAAGAAATATATCTATCTCCTTCTTGAATGTATTTAATGACTTGGCCTCCACTGCCTTCTGCGGTAGAGAATTCCACAGGTTCACCACCCTCTGAGTGAAGAAATTTCTCCTCATCTCGGTTCTAAATGGCATACCCCATATCCTGAGACTGTGACCCCTGGTTCTGGACTCCCCAGCCATCGGGAACATCCTCCCTGCATCTAGCCTGTCTAGTCCTGTTAGAATTTTATAGGTTTCTATGAGATCACCTCTCATTCATCTAAACTCTAGTGAATATAGGCCTAGTCGACCCAATCTCTCTTCATACGTCAATCCTGCCATCCCAGAAATCAGCCTAGTAAATCTTCTTTGCACTCCCTCCATGGCAAGAACATCCTTCCTCAGATAAGGAGACCAAAACTGCACACAATACTCCAGATGTGGTCTCACCAAGGCCCTGTATAACTGCAGTGAGACATCCTTGCTCCTGTACTCAAATCCTCTTGTACTGAAGGCCAACATACCATTCACCTTCCTAATTGCTTGCTGCACCTGAATGCTTGCTTTCAGCGACTGGTGTACAAGGACACCCAGGTCTCGTTGCACCTCCCCCTTTCCCAATCTATCACCATTCAGATAGTCTGCCTTTCTGTTGTTACAACCAAAGTGGATAACATTTATCCACATTATACTGCATCTGCCATGCATTTGCCCACTCACCCAATTTGTCCAAATCACGTTGGAGCCTCTTTGCATCCTCCTCACAGCTCACATTCCCCCCAGTTTTGTGTTGTCTGAAAATTTAGAAATGTTGCATTTAATTCCCTCACCCAGGTCCTTTAACAACCTGGGATACAATCCATCCGGCCCTGGTGATTTATCCACTTTCAAGGATGTCAGACCCTCTCGTACTTCCTCTCTCATTATGCTTATCATATCTAATTTTTCACACTCCTCTTCTTTAACTACAATGTCTACATCATCCCTCTCCTTTGTGAAGACAGAGACAAAAAACTCAGTAAGAACACTGCCCACATCTTCTGCATCCACACATATGTTCCCTTGTACATCTCTGATAGGCCCTACTCTTTCCTTAGTTGTCCTCTTGCTCTTAACGTACTGATTAGATATAGTTCGTAGGGCTCATGGGATCAAGGGATATGGGGAGAAAGCAGGAACAGGTTACTGAGTTTGGATGATCAGCTATGATCGTATTGAATGGCGGAGCAGTCTCGAAGGGCCGAACGGCTTACTCCTACTCCTATTTTTCTATGTTTCTATGATTAAAAATCTTCAAGTTTTCCTTGGTTTTACCTGCCAGTAATTTCCCCAACTTTTGCCAAAAAAATCATGAGGGGCCTGGACAGAGTAAATAGAGAGAAAATGTTCCCACTTATGTATGGATTGAGAATGAGAGGGCACAGATGTCAAGTATTTGGTAAGAGATGTAAAAATGACATGAGGAAAATTTTTTTCACACAGTGAGTGGTTAAGGTCTGGAATGCGCTGCCTGAGAACGTGGTGGAGGCAGGTTCAATTGAAGCATTCAAAAGGGAATTAGACAGTTATATGAAAAAGAAGACTGTGTAGGGTTATGGAGAGAAGGTGGGGGAATGGAACTGAGGGAGTTGCTCTTTCAGAGAGCCGGTACGGAGAGGATGAGCCGAATGGCCTCCTTCTGCACTGTAACGATTCTGTGATAGGGAAATTCTTGTAAAAGCCCTGACAATCTGTGTTTTTTATTTCTGCCTAGTTTATTCTCATTCTATTTTTGCCCTCTTTATCAGGGTTACTGGGCCAATCTCTGGTATTCCAGCTCTGGTAGTTTGATGCTTTTACTAGTTTTAATTCTCCTGCTCTGATTTCTGCAGCTCCCTGTAATTCGGAGGATTGTCCGAACACACAGCACTGTCCCGGGGATCTGGTGATCCGTGACTGTGCCACCTGCCCTTTGTCCTGTGCAGAACTAACCATGAAGACCAGCTGCGTGCAAGGAGGGACGTGTTTCTCAGGTTTGTGGAGGCCCGAGTGAGGTGGTCACAAGGGGAATGAAAACACATCCATTGAGCATGGGGCTGAGTGTACTCCACTCTACATGTCTGATAATCACTGCTATGAAGCCCCATCTGAAGTTTTATTTTGTTAAAGGCACTGTATAAATTAAATTTTGGATTTAAAAAAAAAAATTGTTTGTGGGATGTGGGCGTCGCTGGCCAGGCCAGCATTTATTGCCCATCCCTAATTGCCCTTGAACTGAGTGTCTTGCTCGGCCATTTCAGAGAGCTGTAAAGAGTCAACCACATTGCTGTGGATCTGGAGTCACATGTAGGCCAGACCAGGTAAGGACAGCAGATTTCCTTCCCTAAAGGACATTAGTGAACCAGATGGGTTTTTACAACGATCGACAATGGTTTCATGGCCATCATTAGACCAGCTTTTAATTCCAGATTTATTAGTTGAATTCAAATTCCACCTTCTGCTGTGGTGGGATTCGAACCCATGTCCCCAGAGCATTAGCCTGGTCTCTGGATTACTAGTCAATTGACATTACCACTACGCCACCACCTCCGCTCTAATGAGGGAAAATAGCATATTGTCAGCCTCACTCTCTCGCTCTGACCTATCTTGGTCCATTGGAAGATGAGTAAAGACGGCTGGAGATCCTGATGCAGTGGGTGACCAGGATGTCTTCTGTGTCTTGACAAGCTCTACATGTTCCACTACACCGTGCTGAACTGCCTTCAAGACCCGATAGCTACCTTCACCTGGTTTGGTCCGCCCATCGAGGCAGTTTATCACAGTGTAGCTGCTGTTGAATGCTAACAGCTGCCCAGAGCCACAGGTAAAAGCTGGATAAAGGTGAGGACTAATACAGGTGATCCACTCCCAGGAGTGCGATGGACACGCCTGTGAGAGGATCTCTCCCCCCTCCCTTACACCCCTTATACCCCGACCCTCCCTCACTAAAACCCCCCCTCCCTTACACCCATTATACCCCGACCCTCCCTCACTAAAACTCCCCTCCCTTACACCCATTATACCCCGACCCTCCCTCACTAAAACTCCCCCTCCCTTACACCCATTATACCCCGACCCTCCCTCACTAAAACTCCCCACCCTTACACCCATTATACCCCGAGCCTCCCTCACTAAAACTCCCCTCCCTTACACCCATTATACCCCGACCCTCCCTCACTAAAACTCCCCCTCCCTTACACCCATTATACCCCGACCCTCCCTCACTAAAACTCCCCTCCCTTACACCCATTATACCCCGACCCTCCCTCACTAAAACTCCCCTCCCTTACACCCATTATACCCCGACCCTCCCTCACTAAAACTCCCCTCCCTTACACCCATTATACCCCGACCCTCCCTCACTAAAACTCCCCCTCCCTTACACCCCTTATACCCCGACCCTCCCTCACTAAAACTCCCCTCCCTTACACCCATTATACCCCGAGCCTCCCTCACTAAAACTCCCCCTCCCTTACACCCATTATACCCCGACCCTCCCTCACTAAAACTCCCCCTCCCTTACACCCATTATACCCCGACCCTCCCTCACTAAAGCTCCCCCTCCCTTACACCCCTTATACCCCGACCCTCCCTCACTAAAACTCCCCCTCCCTTACACCCCTTATACCCCGACCCTCCCTCACTAAAACTCCCCCTCCCTTACACCCATTATACCCCGACCCTCCCTCACTAAAACTCCCCCTCCCTTACACCCCTTATACCCCGACCCTTCCTCACTAAAACTCCCCCTCCCTTACACCCCTTATACCCCGACCCTTCCTCACTAAAACTCCCCCTCCCTTACACCCATTATACCCCGACCCTCCCTCACTAAAACTCCCCTCCCTTACACCCCTTATACCCCGACCCTTCCTCACTAAAGCCTCCCTTATACCCCGACCCTTCCTCACTAAACCCTCCATTACACCCCTTATACCCCGACCCTCCCTCACTAAAACCCCCCCTTATACCCCGACCCTCCCTCACTAAAACCCCCCCTCCCTTACACCCCTTATACCCCGACCCTCCCTCACTAAAACTCCCCCTCCCTTACACCCCTTATACCCCGACCCTCCCTCACTAAAACTCCCCCTCCCTTACACCCCTTATACCCCGACCCTCCCTCACTAAAGCCTCCCTTACACCCCTTACACCCCGACCCTCCCTCACTAAAACTCCCCTCCCTTACACCCCGACCCTCCCTCACTAAAACTCCCCTCCCTTACACCCCGACCCTCCCTCACTAAAACCCCCCCCCTTACACCCCTTACACCCCGACCCTCCCTCACTAAAACTCCCCTCCCTTACACCCCGACCCTCCCTCACTAAAACTCCCCTCCCTTACACCCCGACCCTCCCTCACTAAAACCCCCCCCTTACACCCCTTACACCCCGACCCTCCCTCACTAAAACTCCCCTCCCTTACACCCCGACCCTCCCTCACTAAAACTCCCCTCCCTTAAACCCTTTATACCCCAACCCTCCCTCTCTAACATCCAATTCACGCACAACCCATGTTCATCATATTTCTTTATCTACTATCCATTATCCATCTGTCTCATATCCTGTGGGGATGTGCGAGTGATGTATCAGCAGGTGTGGATTCACTGGGAGCTGTGTAGCCGTGAACCTCACACAGGCAGCACCGGCCATAGAAGGAAGCAGTAGTGGAACTCGGCAGCCTCCTGAGAGACTGAGTAGCCCTTTCTAGGACCACACTGCTCACTTCCCTCAAATGAGGAAGGGGCTAGAAAAGGTGTCGCAAACATTGGCTGCTTCACCTACCCTGGCTGGCAGGCCACAGCTGGCAGGGATCCCACCAACATGGTCGTAAGTCAAAAAAGAAGGTAAGGGTATCACCAGTCACCATTGGCGCATAGAACCTGCGCACCCTCATGGACAATGCCATAGCCGACAGACCTGAGAGAAGAACTGCTCTTGTTGGTAGAGAGTTGGCTGGGTACAATGTCCAGATTGCCACCCTCAGTGAGATCCGGCTACCTGAGGAAGGTCAGATCAAAGAAATCAGCACAGTTTACACAAGCTTTTGGAGTTGCCATGGAATAGAAGAACAGCGTGAAGCTGGTCTACACTTTGCTGTCATGAACCAGCTGGTCAGTAAATTGACTTGCCTTCCCAAGGCTGTTAATGACCTTCTGATGCTGCTTAAACTGCCCCTGCACGGTAACATGCAAGCAACACTCATCAATGTGTGCTCCCCTACCATGATCAACACTGATGAAGTCAATGTTAAATTTTATGATGACCTCCAATCCTTGATTTTTTTTATATTCGTCCATGGGATGTGGGCGTCGTTGGCCAGGCCAGCATTTATTGCCCATCCCTAATTGCCCTTGAGAAGGTGGTGGTGAGCTGCCTTCTTGAACCACTGCAGTCCATGTGGGGTAGGTAGACCCACAGTGCTGTTAGGAAGGGAGTTCCAGGATTTTGACCCAGCGACAGTGAAGGAACGGTGATATAGTTCCAAGTCAGGATGGTGTGTGACTTGGAGGGGAACTTGTAGGTGGTGGTGTTCCCATGTATTTGCTGTCCTTGTCCTTCTAGTTGGTAGAGGTCGCGGGTTTGGAAGGTGCTGTCTAAGGAGCCTTGGTGCATTGCTGCAGTGCATCTTGTAGATGGTACACACTGCTGCCACTGTGCGTCGGTGGTGGAGGGAGTGAATGTTTGTAGATGGGGTGCCAATCAAGCGGGCTTTGTCCTGGATGGTGGCGAGTTTCTTGAGTGTTGTTGGAGCTGCACCCATCCAGGCAAGTGGAGAGTATTCCATCACACTCCTGACTTGTGCCTTGTAGATGATGGACAGGCTTTGGGGAGTCAGGAGGTGAGTTACTCGCCGCAGGATTCCTAGCCTCTGACCTGCTCTTGTAGCCACGGTATTTATATGGCTACTCCAGTTCAGTTTCTGGTCAATGGTAGCCCCTAGGATGTTGATAGTGGGGGATTCAGCGATGGTAATACCATTGAATGTCAAGGGGAGATGGTTAGATTCTCTCTTGTTGGAGATGGTCATTCCCTGGCACTTGTGTGGCGCGAATGTTACTTGCCACTTATCAGCCCAAGCCTGGATATTGTCCAGTTCTTGCTGTATTTCTACACGGACTGCTTCAGTATCTGAAGAGTCACGAATGTTGCTGTTCCAAAGTCAGACAAGCTAATCTTTCTTAATGACTTCAACGCAAGAGTTGGTGTAGATCACCCGGCGTGGGAAAGGGTCATCGGCAAAACGGGGTTGGCAGTTGTAGCAGTAATGGTCTCCTCTTGCTGAACGTTTGTGCTGAGCATAAGCTCTTAGTTACCAGCACAGTTTCCGCCTCACTAAACACAATGTCCAAAATTAGATGTGATTCTGCGGTTGGACAACATTTGCTAAATAATCCTCAGTGTGCTAAGAATTACACTGACAACCAAATTAAGATTGTCAGTCAGGCTCACAGTGTGGTGCATTTGTGCATGTACTGGAAGCTTCAAATATTAATACACAGGGCCCTGTTCTTTGCAGACAGGAATAATATGTACAAACATTGCGCCTGTTTCAGCTGAACAAAATAAGTGACAGCCATTCCCTGGTTCATTCCTCAGGGCAATGCCTTGACCAATCAGAGTCAAGCTGCTTGGTTTAAATTTTAAACAAAGCTTGGCAGTTAACTATCAGTCACTGGTGCATTCTCCATGGCAACGCCTCTATCAATTAGAGTCCACATGCCAATCAATCAGCCCTCTCTTCGCATACATTATAAATTAGTTGCTTCCCTACATTGGTATTCTTGCGAATTGTCCTGATGAGTGCAAGATGAAAAGCTTCGACAACATGACTCTATTTTCAGAAATACTCTGTAACTCTTGCACCTCTCTGTAATTTCCTTGCAAATTTGTTCCTCTATGTCTTTCCACTAGTTGGTGGCCTGTAGACTACACCCAGCAATGGAACTGCATCTTATTTGTTCCTCAGCTCCAGCCAAATAAATGTTGTCTTTCATCCCTCTGCGACATCCTCTCTCTCCAGCACTGTAACGTTCTCCTTCATCAATACTGCCACCCTTCATTCTTTCATTCCTTCCTTTTCTATCTTTCCTGAACACATTGTATCCAGGAATATTTAATGCCCAGTTCTGCTGTTTATTGAGTCTGTCATAGCTGTAATATCATAGTTCCACATGGCTATCTGCACCTGTTAGTCACCAATCTTATTTGCCACACTCTGCACCTTCACATACATGCACAGTAAGCGTAATTTGGACTTTATTAGCTTCCATATTACTCTGACCCCAACTAAACTTAGTATTTCCTACTGTAGTGCAGTCTGTCTCTCCCAATTCTTTGTGCACCCAGGTGTCCCTCTCTTGTATTATCTCCTGGCTCCCACACCCCTGCCAAGTTAGTTTAAACCCTCCCCAGTAGCAATGGCAAATCCAGAAATTACTGGAGGAAAAACATTGCGTCTGTCAGGCTTATATTAATAACAAGTCATCAGAATCCACTGTCCAATATAAACTCAGAGAGATGCAAGACACTTGGCTGAATCAGAAAGCAGATGTGCTCCAGTCATATACTGACCGCAAAGTTTGGAAGAGATTCTACAATGCTCTGAAATCTGTCTCCGGGCCTCAGTGTACTGGTTCATCAACAATCCTTCCTGCCACACATTACCATCAACTCTTCTCTTGATGACTCTTCCACACTGTTAGAAACAACAAAAGCTATGAAACTCCTGTTTAGCAGCAAAGCTCCAGGAGCTGATGATATCCCAGCTGAGGTCTACAAGGCTGGAGGTCAATGCCTGGTCAAGAAGCTCACTGAACTCCTTCAGTCTATGTGGGAGCAAGGAACCATCCTGCAAGAATACAAAGATGCCTCCATTGTCCACCTGTACAAGTCGAGAGGAACTCGCCAATCTTGCGACAATCACAGAGGAATCTCACTCCTCTCCATCACTGGCAAAATCTTCGCCAGAATCCTTCTGAACAGCTTCATGCATCATCTTGACCAGGATTTGTAGCCAGAAAGTCACTGAGGTTCAGAGCAGGTTGTGGAAACACAAATATGGTGTTTGCATTTAGAAGCTCCAGGAGAAATGCCAAGAACAGAACATGGACCTCTACACCACGTTCATTGACTTGACCAAGGCCTTCGACACAATCAGTCATGAGGACCTTTGGAAGGTAATGGAGAAATTTGGCTGCCCTGAGAAATTCACCACAATGGCTTGACAGTTCCATGATGGAATGCTCATGTGTGTGTTAAAAAGAACAAAGAACAAAGATAATTACAGCACAGGAACAGGCCCTTCGGCCCTCCAAGCCTGCGCCGATCCAGATCCTCTCTCTAAACATGTCGCCTATTTTCTAAGGTTCTGTATCTCTTTTCTTCCTGCCCATTCATGTATCTGTCTAGATACATCTTAAAAGACTCCATCGTGCCCGCATCTACCACCTCCGCTGGCAATGCGTTCCAGGTGCCCACCACCCTCTGCGTAAAGAACTTTCCACGCATATCCCCCCTAAACTTTTCCCCTTTCACTTTGAACTCGTGTCCTCTAGTAATTGAAACCCCCACTCTGGGAAAAAGCCTCTTGCTATCCACCCTGTCTATACCTCTCATGATTTTGTACACCTCAATCAGGTCCCCCCTCAACCTCCGTCTTTCTAATGAAAATAATCCTAATCTGCTCAACCTCTCTTCATAGCTAGCGCCCTCCATACCAGGCAACATCCTGGTGAACCTCCTCTGCACCCTCTCCAAAGCATCCACATCCTTTTGATAATGTGGCGACCAGAACTGTACGCAGTATTCCAAATGTGGCCGAACCAAAGTCCTATACAACTGTAACATGACCTGCCAACTCTTGTACTCAATGCCCCGTCCGATGAAGGAAAGCATGCCGTATGCCTTCTTGACCACTCTATTTACCTGCGTTGCCACCTTCAGGGAACAGTGGACCTGAACACCCAAATCTCTCTGGACATCAATTTTCCCCAGGACTTTTCCATTTACTGTATAGTTCACTCTTGAATTGGATCTTCCAAAATGCATCACCTCGCATTTGCCCTGATTGAACTCCATCTGCCATTTCTCTGCCCAACTCTCCAATCTATCTATATTCTGCTGTATTCTCTGACAGTCCCCTTCACTATCTGCTACTCCACCAATCTTAGTGTCGTCTGCAAATTTGCTAATCAGTCCACCTATACTTTCCTCCAAATCATTAATGTATATCACAAACAACAGTGGTCCCAGCACGGATCCCTGTGGAACACCACTGGTCACACGTCTCCATTTTGAGAAACTCCCTTCTACTGCTACTCTCTGTCTCCTGTTGCCCAGCCAGTTCTTTATCCATCTAGCTAGTACACCTTGGACCCCAAGCGCCTTCACTTTCTCCATCAGCCTGCCATGGGGAACCTTATCAAACGCCTTACTGAAGTCCATGTATATGACATCGACAGCCCTTCCGTCATCAATCAACTTTGTCACTTCCTCAAAGAATTCTATTAAGTTGGTAAGACATGACGTTCCCTGCACAAAACCATGTTGCCTATCACTGATGAGCCCATTTTCTTCCAAAAGGGAATAGATCCTATCCCTCAGTATCTTCTCCAGCAGCTTCCCTACCACTGACGTCAGGCTCACCGGTCTATAATTACCTGGATTATCCCTGCTACCCTTCTTAAACAAGGGGACAACATTAGCAATTCTCCAGTCCTCCGGGACCTCACCCGTGTTTAAGGATGCTGCAAAGATATCTGTTAAGGCCCCAGCGATTTCCTCTCTCGCTTCCCTCAGTAACCTGGGATAGATCCCATCCGGACCTGGGGACTTGTCCACCTTAAAGCCCTTTAGAATACCCAACACTTCCTCCCTCCTTATGCCGACTTGACCTAGAGTAATCAAACATCTGTTCCTAACCTCAACATCCGTCATGTCCCTCTCCTCGGTGAATACCGATGCAAAGTACTCGTTTAGAATCTCACCCATTTTCTCTGAGTCCAAGCATAACATTCCTCCTTTGTCCTTTAGTGGGCCAATCCTTTCTCTAGTTACCCTCTTTCTCCTTATATATGAATAAAAGGCTTTGGGATTTTCCTTAACCCTGTTTGCTAAAGATATTTCATGACCTCTTTTAGCCCTCTTAATTCCTCGTTTCAGATTGGTCCTACATTCCCGATATTCTTTCAAAGCTTCGTCTTTCATCAGCCGCCTAGACCTTATGTATGCTTCCTTTTTCCTCTTAGCTAGTCTCACAATTTCACCTGTCATCCATGGTTCCCTAATCTTGCCATTTCTATCCCTCATTTTCACAGGAACATGTCTCTCCTGCACGCTAATCAACCTCTCTTTAAAAGCCTCCCACATATCACATGTGGATTTACCTTCAAACAGCTGCTCCCAATCTACATTTCCCAGCTCCTGCCGAATTTTGGTGTAGTTGGCCTTCCCCCAATTTAGCACTCTCCCTTTTGGACCACTCTCGTCTTTGTCCATGAGTATTTTAAAGCTTACGGAATTGTGATCACTATTCCCAAAGTAGTCCCCTACTGAAACTTCAACAACCTGGCCGGGCTCATTCCCCAACACCAGGTCCAGTATGGCCCCTTCCCGAGTTGGACTATTTACATACTGCTCTAGAAAACCCTCCTGGATGCTCCTTACAAATTCTGCTCCATCTGGACCTCTAACACTAACCGAATCCCAGTCAATGTTGGGAAAATTAAAATCTCCTATCACCACCACCCTGTTGCTCCTATATCTTTCCATAATCTGTTTACATATTTGTACCTCTATCTCACGCTCGCTGTTGGGAGGCCTGTAGTACAGCCCCAACATTGTTACCGCACCCTTCCTATTTCTGAGTTCTGCCCATATTGCCTCACTGCTCGAGTCCTCCATTGTGCCCTCCTTCAGCACAGCTGTGATATCCTCTTTGACCAGTAATGCAACTCCTCCACCCCTTTTACCTCCCTCTCTATCCCGCCTGAAGCATCGATATCCTGGGATATTTAGTTGCCAATCATGCCCTTCCCTCAACCAAGTCTCAGTAATAGCAATAACATCATACTCCCAGGTACTAATCCAAGCCCTAAGTTCATCTGCCTTACCTACTACACTTCTTGCATTAAAACAAATGCACCTCAGACCACCAGTCCCTTTATATTCATCATCTGCTCCCTGCCTGCTCTTCCCCTTAGTCACACTGACTTCATTATCTAGTTCCTTACAGGCTTTTGTTACTATCTCCTTCCTGTCAACTGACCTCAATTGGTTCCCATCCCCCTGCCACATTAGTTTAAACCCTCCCCAACAGCGTTAGCAAAAGCACCTCCAAGGACATTGGTTCCAGTCCGGCCCAGGTGTAGACCGTCCAATTTGTAATAGTCCCACCTCCCCCAGAACCGGTCCCAATGTCCCAAAAATCTGAACCCCTCCTTCCTGCACCATCTCTCAAGCCACGCATTCATCCTGACTATTCTTTCATTTTTACTCTGACTATCACGTGGCACTGGTAGTAATCCTGAGATTACTACCTTTGAGGTCCTACTTTTTAACTTGGCTCCTAACTCCCTAAACTCTGCATGTAGGACCTCATCCCGTTTTTTACCTATATCATTGGTGCCTATGTGCACAATGACAACTGGCTGTTCACCCTCCCCCTTTAGAATGTTCTGCAGCCGATCTGAGACGTCCCTGACCCGTGCACCTGGGAGGCAACATACCATTCGGGAGCCTCGTTTTCGACCACAGAACCGCCTATCTACTCCCCTTACAATCGAATCCCCTACGACTATAGCCCTTCCACTCTTTTTCCCGCCCTTCTGAACAGCAGAGCCAGCCACGGTGCCATGGACTTGGCTACTGCTGCCTTCCCCTGGTGAGCCATCTCCCTCAACAGTATCCAAAACGGTATACCTGTTTTGGAGGGAGATGACCGCAGGGGACTCCTGCGCTGCCTTCCTGCTCTTTCTCTGCCTTTTGATCACCCATTCCCTTTCTCCCTCAGCAATCCTAATCTGCGGTGTGACCAATTCACTAAACGTGCTATCCACGACCTCCTCAGCATCGCGGATGCTCCAAAGTGAGTCCATCCGCAGCTCGAGAGCCGTCATGCGGTCTAACAAGAGCTGCAGTTGGACACACTTCCTGCACGTGAAGGAGTCAGGGTCATCAGCCATGTCCCTGAGCTCCCACATTGAGCAAGAGGAGCATGTCACGGGTCTGAGATCTCCTGCCATTTTTAATCTTAAGTTTAAACTTAGTTAAATGAAAAAGGAACGAAAAGTTTTTACCAATCACAATAAAACCAGAGAAATCGAAAAAGCCTTACCTTATAAACACCCCACCGAGTCCTTTTTTTTGGTTAGAGGAGGAGGGCGGGTGGGAGACACGACAAGTGTGGTGTCTCGGGTTCAGAAACCGCCCAAATATATAGTGTTTTACTTACCCAGCAGCCCCCTGGCCTCCGCCGAAAAACAAAAGGAAATTAAATTTACTTTCAAACGGACTTTCCCAGCTGCTCACTCGCTCACACGCTGCTCCCGAAAAAGCTGCTGCACTGAAAGGAAAGTTATTTTAAACCGCCCAAATATATAGTGTTTTACTTACCCAGCAGCCCCCTGGCCTCCGCCGAAAAACAAAAGGAAATTAAATTTACTTTCAAACGGACTTTCCCAGCTGCTCACTCGCTCACACGCTGCTCCCGAAAAAGCTGCTGCACTGAAAGGGATGATAGCGAGTCTCTGATTTATTCCCAGTTACTCATTGAGTTAAGCAGGGCTGCATGCTAGTACTAACCCTCTTCAGCATGTTTTTCTCTGCTCTGCTCTCTGATGCCGTCCATGATGGTGATCCTGGGATCAATCTCCGATATTGTATGGATGGGATGCTGCTCAATCTGAGACGGCTGCAGACAAAATCCAAGGTCTTCAGGCACCATACTTCACGATTTCCTGTTTGCCGATGTTTGTGTATGAGTTGCCCTTTCAGAGCTGGACGTGCAGTGCAGAATGGACTTGTTTGCCAATGTATGCGACAACTTCAGCCTTCCAATCAGTACAAAGAAAACTGAGGTCATGTAGCAGTTTGCTCCAGGAGAGTGCTGTGTCAGTCCATGAGCAGAACCTGTCAGCAGCTGAAGGATTCACTAATCTCAGCAGCACACTCTCTTCAGCTGTCCATATCAATGATGAGACAGATGCAAGAATTATCAAAGCAAGTGTCACCTTCGACACACTTGGAAAATCGCTCTGGGAAATCTAGGACATTTACAAGAATGTTGTCAGGGCTTGAAAGTTGCAGCTATGAGGAAAGATTGGATTAGCTCGGGTTGTTTTCCTTAGAACAGAGGAGGCTGAGAAGTGACTTAATTGAGGTGTACAAAATTATGAGGGGCCGAGATAGAGTAGACAGGAAGGACCTGTTTCCCCTAGCGGAGAGGTCAATTACCGGGGGCACAGATTTACGATGATTGGTAGAAGGATTAGAGGGGACATGAGGAAAAACATTTTCACCCAGAGGGTGGAATTCACTTCCCGGATCGGTGGTGGAGGCAGAAACCCTCAACTTCCTGGTGTACCCAGAAAGGTACCTGGACCTGCACCTGAAGTGCTGTAACCTGCAAGGCTACGGACCAGGTGCTGGAAGGTGGGATTAGATTGGGCAGCTAGATTTTTCAGCCGGCATGGACACGATGGGCTGAATGGCCTCCTTCTGTGCCGTAACTTTTCTATGGTTCTATGGTTTAATGGGAATGAAGAGGAGTAACTCTGCCTACCACACTTAGAGTCTACAGAGCAATAACCCTTCCCACTCTGCTCTCCGCATGTGAGACAGGGACTGTATACCAGTACCATGCCAAGAAGCTCAACCACTTTCACTCGGTCTGCCTTCAGAGCTTCTGACGATCAGATGGTAGGAAATACCGATGCTGAAGTGCTGACCCAAGCTGGCCACGCCATATTGACACAGTCACACCTGAGTTGGGCTGCTCATGTAGCCAGAAATCCTGACGCTCGCTTACCAAAATGAATCTTGATAAGCAAGGGGGTGAAAGGTTATTGGGAGTAGGTGGAAATGTAGAGTAATCAGTTCAGCCATGAACTTATTGAATGGTGGAGTAGGCTCGAGGTGTGGAGTGGCTGACTCCTGCTCCTAATTCGTACGTTAATAATCTTCCATGGAGGGCTTGAGTCCAGGGTGCGCTGCCATTGCAGTGTAAAAAAACTCGATCAGGACACTCTGAAGGCTTTGTTTAGGAGTTTTGATATCGACCCTGAGTCCTGGGAGAAGAACCTGGCCACAACCAAATAAAAAAAAAAAGGGTGCAGCCTCCTTCGAAAGCAAGCGTATACCAGAGGCCGAGAGAAAATGCAAAGAGAGGAAATCCCGAGCTCATCTAAAACTCAGTTATCTGCGGTATTCTGTCCCATTAACAGCAGAACCTTCCGGGTGCAGACCGGTCTTAGCAGTCACCTACAGACCCACCAGAACCCTATCAAACACCCCAGCTGATGGAAATGGTCACCTTCACCTTGAAGGACAAACAACAAATATAAATTAACAGGATGACTCCTGACACGCAGCCCACTGCTGATGTCATCAGAGCGTTCCCAGCTACACACACGTGCAGAACGGACTCTTGCTGTAGTATGGTGCTGCACAGGCACAGTCTATGACAGGATTGGCTCGCCAGGAATAATTGGTGCATGTGCGCAAAAATGTCATTGTGTACTGCAATGTCTGCTCTGCCTCTGCTCCTCACCTCGCACTCTCTCCCCGCCTCGCACTCTCTCCCCGCCTCGCACTCTCTCCCCGCCTCGCACTCTCTCCCCGCCTCGCACTCTCTCCCCGCCTCGCACTCTCTCCCCGCCTCGCACTCTCTCCCCGCCTCGCACTCTCTCCCCGCCTCGCACTCTCTCCCCGCCTCGCACTCTCTCCCCGCCTCGCACTCTCTCCCCGCCTCGCACTCTCTCCCCGCCTCGCACTCTCTCCCCGCCTCGCACTCTCTCCCCGCCTCGCACTCTCTCCCCGCCTCGCACTCTCTCCCCGCCTCGCACTCTCTCCCCGCCTCGCACTCTCTCCCCGCCTCGCACTCTCTCCCCGCCTCGCACTCTCTCCCCGCCTCGCACTCTCTCCCCGCCTCGCACTCTCTCCCCGCCTCGCACTCTCTCCCCGCCTCGCACTCTCTCCCCGCCTCGCACTCTCTCCCCGCCTCGCACTCTCTCCCCGCCTCGCACTCTCTCCCCGCCTCGCACTCTCTCCCCGCCTCGCACTCTCTCCCCGCCTCATAATTGCTCCATGCCTAGCTGCTTCCTCCTGTTGGCCACTCGCTCCCGGTTTGCCACTTACACTTCTCTGCTCTGACTCTGCTCCCCACTCCCTCCCATGATCACTGCCTTTCTTCCCTGCCCGGGGGAAGCTGGGGAGAGAGAGAGAGTGAGTGACAAGATAGGCAGGGGAGGGGAGGGAGATGGGGAAGAGAAGTGCGATGGCAGGAGGGAGCGGGATACTGTTGGGTGTGGGTTGGAGGTGGCGATCGTGGGCTCTGTGGCCATTTGGGTTTCATTTGTTTTTGATTTTGTGAGAAATTGAGCAGTGCCAGCTTTATTACTGGCAACTTCCTGAGAAATCGCAGACAGTGACGTTTCAGTGGATGAGGCTGCATTTGAGAATGTGCCAGTACTGAGCCACCTAGTGGCTGCATTGTCAGCAAATGCAGACATAAATTAAACTTGTTTGTGTTTGTGTTTCTGTGTACATGTGTGTAGCTACATAAGTGTTTATCTGTGTGTCTGTGCATGTTTATCTGTTTGTGGATATGTCTGAGTTGGTGGGTTTGTGTGAGTGTGAGCCTGCATTCGAGGACACCTCTGTGCATCTGTGTCTGTGTGTGTGTCTGTGGCGTGTGTCTGTGTCCGCTCGTGTGTGTGAGTGGCTGTGTCCACACGTGTGTTTGTGTCGTGTTGTGTATGTCTGTGTGTTTGCGACTGTATCGTGTGTCACTGTCATGTGCGTTGTCTGTATATCATGTATGCGTGTGGCTGTGTCGTGTGCGTGTCTCTGTCTGCGTATGTGTGTCTGTCTGCGTCCATGTGTGTCTGTGTGTGTGTGTCTACATGTGTGTGTCTGTCTGCCTATCTGTGTCTTGTCTGTGTGTGTGTCTACATGTGTGTGTTAGTGTGTCTGTGGCATGTGTCTGTGCCCGCTCGTGTGTGTGGTTGTGTCCACACGTGTCTGTGTCATGTTTGTGTGTTTGCGGCTGTGTTGTGTGTCCATGTCATATGTGTTGTTTGTATGTCATGTGTCTGTGTGCGTGTCTGTGTCTGCATATGTGTGTCTATATGCGTGTGTATGTCTATCTGCGTGTGTGTCTCTGTCTGTGTGTGCATCTGTGTCGTGTGTGTGTGTCTGTGTTGTGTGTCTGTGTGCGTCTGTGTCCGCTCGTGTGTATGTGTAGCTGTGTCCACACGTGTGTGTGTGTGTGTGGCTGTGTCAGTGTGTGCGGCTGTGTCCACGCGTGTGTGTGGCTGTGTCAGTGTGTGCGGCTGTGTCCACACGTGTGTGTGTGTGGGGCTGTGTCAGTTTGTGTGTGTCGTCTGTGTCTCGTGTGTGTGAGTCGTGTATATGTATGGGGCTGCGTCAGTGTGTGTGCGCATCATGTACGTGTGTGTGTGCGTCGTGTGTTTGTGACGTGTGTGTGTCATGCGTCATGTGTGTATGTGTATGCATCATATGTGTGTGTGCGTGCATGTCGTGTGTGTGTGTGAGCGTGTTGTGTGTGTACACATTATGTTTGTTTGTGTACATCGTGTGTGTGTGTGTCATGTGTGTGTGTGTCATGTGTGTGTGTGTCATGTGTGTGTGTCGCGTGTGTCGTATGTATATATGTGTGGGGCTGTGTTGGTGTGTGTATGTGTGGCTGTGTCGGTGTCTGTGTCGTGTGTATTGTGTGTGTCTGTGTCGGTGTGTGGAGCTGTGTCGGTGTGTGGGGCTGTGTCGGTGTGTGGGGCTGTGTCGGTGTGTGGGGCTGTGTCGGTGTGTGGGGCTGTGTTGTGTGTGTGGCTGTGCCGCGTGTGTCGTGTGTTATGTATGTGTGTCGTGTGTGTGTGAGTGGCTGTGTCTGTCTGCTTGTGTGTATCAAGTGAGGAATGAATCAGGATTTGTTGTGAAACCCCACCCCCCCCCCCCCCCCCCCCCCACCCCTCACTGTGGGTGCTATTACTCTGTGACACTGGAGATGGTAGGTGCGGAGAGAGGATGAGTGAGGTGTGTGTGCTGTGCACTATGTGTCTCACGGGCCCTGTTGAATTTTTGGTGTCTTGTGTGCAGGTTGCTGGTGCCCTGAGGGTCTGCTACTGGATGATAACCAGCGCTGTGTCCGGCCTGCAGACTGCCCGTGTCATGTGGACGGGGTGAAGTACTGGCCAGGCCAGCTGGTCAAAGTTAACTGTGAGATCTGCAGTTGTCAACAGGGCCGTTTAGACCTCTGCCACCACAATCCGGAGTGTTCAGGTAAAAGATACACAGTGACAGAAAATAGCTCAGGAACAGTGTGCACAGGGAGGAGAGACAATTCATCAATCTGTGACAAATCAGGAATGGCAGGATTTCAAATCATCGGGGTTTCTCTGTATCTCAGCATGGCTTTCCAAAGGAGGGAGAATCATCTTCGGCACTTTAAGGAGGTCTCGGAGCCTGTGGATAAAGAGTGATGGGGAGAGGAGGGTCTGCGGAGTTGTACCGTGCAGGGGAACAGTGTGGGATAAGTATGGGGGTCTGATATGGGAATGGGGTCGAGTACTGGGGGGGGTGGGGATTGAATGGGATGTGGCAGTGGGGTGTGGTACAGGAGGTTGGGAATGGGAAGGTGGAATGGGATATAGAGATGGTGTACCGGGGTAGAATGCAGGTGGATGAGAGATGGGTCTGCAGGGGTGGAATAGGGTGCACGTGTGAGGTATGGGGTGGGGTAGAGGGGTAGGAAATGGGCTACAGTGATGAGATGGGGTATTGGGGATGGAGTAGAATCATAGAAAGTTTAAGGCACAGAAAGAGGCCACTTGGCCCATCGTGTCAGTGCCGGCCAAAAAACGATCCACCTATTCTAATCCACCTTCCAGCATTTGGTCCATAGCCCTGCAGATTACAGCACTTGAGGTGCATATCCAGACTCCTTTTGAATGAGTTGAGGGTTTCTGCCTCAACTACCCTTTCAGGCAGTGAGTTCCAGACCCCCACCACCCTCTGGGTGAAAAGGTTTTTTATCATCTCCCCTCTAATTTTTCTACCAATCACTTTAAATCTATGCCCCTCGTCACTGACCACTCTGCTAAGGTGAATAGCCCCTTCACCTCCACTCTATCCAGGCCCCTCAAAATGTTGTACATTTCAATCAGATCTCCCCTCAGCCTTCTCTGTTCCAAGGAGAACAACCCCAGCCTATCCAATCTTTCCTCATAACTGCATTTTTCCAGTCCTGGCAACATCTTCGTAAATCTCCTCTGTACCCTCTCGCGTGCAATTACATCCTTTCTGTAATGAGGTGACCAGAACTGCACACAGTACTCAAGTTGTGGCCTAACCAATGATTTATACAGTTCCAGCATAACCTCCCTGCTCTTATATTCTATACCTCGGTTAATAAAGGAAAGGATTCCATATGCCTTCTTAACCACCTTATCGACCTGTCCTGCTACCTTCAGGGATCTGTGGACATTCACTCCAAGGTCCCTCACTTCCTCTACACTTCTCAGTATTTTCCCATTAATCGTGTATTCCTTTTCCTTGTTTGACCTCCCCAAATGCATCACCTCACACTTCTGCAAGTTGAATACCATTTGCCACTTTTCTGCCCATCTGACCAGACCATCAGTATCTTCCTGCAGCCGACAGTTATCCTGCTCGCTATCTACCAAATGGCCAATCTTTGTGTCGTCTGCAAACTTCTTTATCATGCCCCCTACATTTACGTCCAAATCGTTAATATATAACACAAAAAGAGTGGGACCCAGTACTGAGCCCTGAGGAACGCCACTGGAAACAGTCCTCGAGTCGCAAAAACACCCGTCAACAATTACCCTTTTGTTTCGAACATAGAACAGTACAGCACAGTACAGGCCCTTCGGCCCACGATGTTGTGCCAAACCTTTAACCTACTCTAAGATCAAACTAACTACCTACCCTTCATACTACTATCATCCATGTACCTATCCAAGAGTCGCTTAAATGTCCCTAATGTATCTGCTTCTACTACCACCGCTGGCAGTGCATTCCACGCACCCACCACTCTCTGTGTAAAGAACCTACCTCTGACATCTCCCCGAAACCTTCCTCCAATCACCTTAAAATTATGCCCCCTGGTGATAGCCCTTTCCGCCCTGGGAAAAAGTCTCTGACTATCCACTCTATCTATGCCTCTCATCATCTTGTACCCCTCTATCAAGTCACCTCTCATCCTTCTTCGCTCAATGAGAAAAGCCCCAGCTCCCTCAATCTTTCTTCGTAAGACATGCCCTCCAGTCCAGGCAGCATCCTGGTAAATCTCCTCTGCATCCTCTCTAAAGCTTCCACATCCTTCCTATAATGAGGCGACCAGAACTGAACACAATATTCCAAGTGTGGTCGAACCAGGGCTTTATAGAGCTGCAGCATAACCTCGCGGCTCTTAAACTCAATCCCTCTGTTAATGAAAGCCAACACACCATACGCCTTCTTAACAACCCTGTCAACTTGGGTGGCAACTTTGAGCGATCTATGGACATGGACCCCAAGATCACTCTGTTAGTTTTAGTTTTAGAGATACAGCACTGAAACAGGCCCTTCGTCCCACCAAGTCTGTGCCGACCATCAACCACCCATTTATACTAATCCTACACTAATCCCATATTCCTATCACATCCCCACCTGTCCCTATATTTCCCTACCACCTACCTATACGAGAGGCAATTTATACTGGCCAATGAACCTGTCAACCTGCTAGTCTTTGGCATGTGGGAGGAAACCGGAACACTCGGCGGAAACCCACGCAGACACAGGGAGAACGTGCAAACTCCACACAGGCAGTACCCAGAATTGAACCCGGGTCGCTGGAGCTGTGAGGCTGCAGTGCTAACCACTGCGCCACTGTGCCGCCCCTGTTCCTCCACACTACCAAGAATCCTGTCTTTAAGCCTGTATTCTGCATTCAAATTCGACCTTCCAAAATGAATCACTTCACACTTTTCCAGGTTGAACTCCATCTGCCACTTCTCAGCCCAGCTCTGCATCCTGTCAATGTCCCGTTGCAACCTACAACAGCCCTCCACACTATCCACAACTCCAGCAACCTTCGTATCATCGGCAGACTTTCGAACCCAGCCTTCCACTTCCTCATCCACTGAGCCAATTTTGTATCCACCTTGCTGCATTTCCCTGGATCCCATGGGATTTTATTTTTTTAATCTGTCTGCCATGTGGGAGTGTGGTATAAGAATGGGGTACAAGAGGATGATTTGGGGTACAATGGCTTGGTAAATTAGAGTAGGGTATGGTGGAGTGAACTGAGGTACAGGGGATGGGGTATGAAGGTGGGGTACAGGGGGTGAGATGGGGTTTGGGAGATGGAGTATGAGGATGGGGTACTGGGGGTGAGATAGGGTACAGGGGTTGGCAATGAGGGAGGGCTGGAGGGATGAAATGGGATGCAGTGGTGAGATGGGGTAGGAGGGTGGGGTAAAGGGAGATGGGGTATGATGGTGGCGTACGAAGGTGGGGTACAGGGAGATGGGGGTAAGAGGGTGGGGTACAGGGGGGCGAGATGGGCTATCGGGCGAGATGGGGTACAGATGGGGGCGAGATGGGGTACGGAGGGGGTGAGGTGGGATACAGGGGGCGGGATGGGGTACGGGGGCGAGTTGGGGTACGGGGGGGCGGTGAGATGGGGTACGGGGGTGAGATGGGATACAGGCGGCGAGATGGGGTACGGCGGTGAGATGGGGTACGGCGGTGAGATGGGGTACAGGCGGCGAGATGAGGTACGGGGGTGAGATGGGGTACAGGCGGCGAGATGGGGTAGAAGGGGACATTGTGTTAGGGGAACAGACAGTGGCAATCGAGATGGGTTGTGAAATTCCACCTGTATCCGAAAGGTGTGAGAGATGGTGTGAGAGATGTGTGAAAGGTGTGAGAGATGGTGTGAGAGATGTGTGAAAGGTGTGAGAGATGGTGTGAGAGATGGTGTGAGAGATGTGTGAAAGGTGTGAGAGATGGTGTGAGAGATGTGTGAAAGGTGTGAGAGATGGTGTGAGAGATGTGTGAAAGGTGGAATTATGGAGATAATTTCCATTGATTTCTGGTTGGTTTTTGACATAATTTCTTTGTGTTTTATTGTCAATGACAGTGGACTGTGGTTGGTCAAGTTGGTCGCTCTGGGGGGACTGTCTGGGACCCTGTGGGGTTCAGAGTGTTCAATGGTCATTTCGCAGTCCCAATAATCCCAAACAACATGGACATGGCACCCAGTGCAGAGGAATTTACCGCAAAGCTCGCAGGTATTTCCCCACTCTGGGATTGGCTCTTGACTCTCAGGGTCTCTGGGTATGAGGTTTGGATCCCTCCGTTCGGGTTCGTGTCCCTCCGTTCGGGTTCGTGTCCCTCCGTTCGGGTTCGTGTCCCTCCGTTCGGTTTCGTGTCCCTCCGTTCGAGTTCGTGTCCCTCCGTTCGAGTTCGTGTCCCTCCGTTCGAGTTCGTGTTTCTCCGTTCGGGTTCGTGTCCCTCCGTTCGGGTTCGTGTCCCTCCGTTCGGGTTCGTGTCCCTCCGTTCGGTTTCGTGTCCCTCCGTTCGTGTTCGTGTCCCTCCGTTCGAGTTCGTGTCCCTCCGTTCGAGTTCGTGTTTCTCCGTTCGGGTTCGTGTCCCTCCGTTCGGTTTCGTGTCCCTCCGTTCGGTTTCGTGTCCCTCCGTTCGAGTTCGTGTCCCTCCGTTCGGTTTCGTGTCCCTCCGTTCGGTTTCGTGTCCCTCCGTTCGGTTTCGTGTCCCTCCGTTCGAGTTCGTGTCCCTCCGTTCGAGTTCGTGTCCCTCCGTTCGAGTTCGTGTTTCTCCGTTCGGTTTCGTGTTTCTCCGTATTCACCGAGGAGAGGGACATGACGGATGTTGAGGTTAGGAACAGATGTTTGATTACTCTGGGTCAAGTCGGCATAAGGAGGGAGGAAGTGTTGGGTATTCTAAAAGGCATGAAGGTGGACAAGTCCCCAGGTCCGGATGTGATTCATCCCAGGTTTCTGAGGGAAGCGAGAGAGGAAATAGCTGGGGCCTTAACAGATATCTTTGCAGCATCCTTAAACACGGGTGAGGTCCCGGAGGACTGGAGAATTGCTAATGTTGTCCCCTTGTTTAAGAAGGGGAGCAGGGATAATCCAGGTAATTACAGAGCGGTGAGCCTGACGTCAGTGGTAGGGAAGCTGCTGGAGAAGATACTGAGGGATAGGATCTATTCCCATTTGGAAGAAAATGGGCTTATCAGTGATAGGCAACATGGTTTTGTGCAGGGAGGTCATGTCTTACCAACTTAATAGAATTCTTTGAGGAAGTGACAAAGTTGATTGATGAGGGAAGGGCTGTAGATGTCATATACATGGACTTCAGTAAGGCATTTGATAAGGTTCCCCATGGTAGGTTGATGGAGAAAGTGAAGTCGCATGGGGTCCAGGGTGTACTAGCTAGATGGATAAAGAACTGGCTGGGCAACAGGAAACAGAGTGTACAAAAACAAGAAATGCTGGAATCACTCAGCAGGTCTGGCAGCATCTGTGGAAAGAGAAGCAGAGTTAATGTTTCGGGTCAGTGACCCTTCTTCGGACGTCACTGACCCGAAACGTTAACTCTGCTTCTCTTTCCACAGATGCTGCCAGACCTGCTGAGTGATTCCAGCATTTCTTGTTTTTGTTTCAGATTTCCAGCATCCGCAGTATTTTGCTTTTATTTAAGGAGACAGAGAGTAGCAGTGGAAGGGAGTTTCTCAAAGTGGAGACGTGTGACCAGTGGTGTTCCACAGGGATCCGTGCTGGGACCACTGTTGTTTGTGATATACATAAATGATTTGGAGGAAAGTATAGGTGGTCTGATTAGCAAGTTTGCAGACGACACTAAGATTGGTGGAGTAGCAGATACTGAAGGGGACTGTCAGAGAATACAGCAGAATATAGATAGATTGGAGAGTTGGGCAGAGAAATGGCAGATGGAGTTCAATCAGGGTAAATGCGAGGTGATGCATTTTGGAAGATCCAATTCAAGAGTGAACTAAACAGTAAATGGAAAAGTCCTGGGGAAAATTGATGTACAGAGAGATTTGGGTGTTCAGGTCCATTGTTCCCTGAAGATGGCAACGCAGGTCAATAGAGTGGTCAAGAAGGTATACGGCATGCTTTCCTTCATCGGACGGGGTATTGAGTACAAGGGTTGGCAGGTCATGTTACAGTTGTATAAGACTTTGGTTCGGCCACATTTGGAATACTGCGTGCAGTTCTGGTCGCCACATTACCAAAAGGATGTAGATGCTTTGGAGAGGGTGCAGAGGAGGTTCACCAGGATGTTGCCTGGTATGGAGGGCGCTAGCTATGAAGAGAGGTTGAGTAGATTCGGATTATTTTCATTAGAAAGACGGAGGTTGAGGGGGGACCTGATTGAGGTGTACAAAATCATGAGAGGTATAGACAGGGTGGATAGCAAGAAGCTTTTTCCCAAAGTGGGGGATTCAATTACTAGGGGTCACGAGTTCAAAGTGAGAGGGGAAAAGTTTAGGGGGGATATGCGTGGAAAGTTCATTACGCAGAGGGTGGTGGGTGCCTGGAACGCGTTGCCAGCGGAGGTGGTAGACACGGGCACGATAGCGTCTTTTAAGATGTATCTAGACAGATACATGAATGGGCAGGAAGCAAAGAGATACAGACCCTTAGAAAATAGGCGACAGGTTTAGATAGAGGATCTGGATAGGCGCAGGCTTGGAGGGCCGAAGGGCCTGTTCCTGTGCTGTAGTTTTCTTTGTTCTTTGTTTGGTGTTGTGTCCCTCCGTTCGAGTTCGGGTTCCTCAGTTTGGGACTTGGATCCCTCAGTTCCAGATTTGGGGTTCTGAGTGTCTGGATTTGCGGTTTGGGTTGTACGGTTTATGTTTGGGGTCAGTGTCCTTCAGTTTGGGGGTCAGATCCCTCGGTTTGGGTTTAGTTTTAGGTTTTGGTTCCCAGGTTTCGGATTTAGGGCTTTCTGTTCCCGGTTTGGGGTTTGACTTTCGGGGTTTGGGGTAAGGACAGCTCCCTATTCCTGGTCTATCCATTATTGTCTTGGTGTTTAGGTGTCAGACGGTGCCCTGTCAGGACTGTGAATTCCAGGGCCGATCCTACTCAATGGGGGAGCGTTGGCGAGTTGGCCAGTGTGAGGTTTGTCAGTGTTTCGAACAGCTCCGTGTCGACTGCTCCATGTACTGTCCTGACACAGCGCTAGGATGTCCACAGGTAAGGGTTGTGTGGCCTTTGAGGTATATTTCAGGATCAATGCAGACCATTTTCCCAAAACTCCCTGATCCAGACCCACCCATGCACCCCATCACATTCCCAGACCCACCCATGGATCCCGTCACGTTCCCAGACCCACCCATGCACCCCGTCATATTCCCAGACCCACCCATGCACCCCGTCACGTTCCCAGACCCACCTATGCCCCCCCGTCACATTCCCAGACCCACCCATGCCACCCGTCACTTTCCCAGATGAAGGAACATCAGGAGGGCCATCCTGCCCTTTGAGTCTGTTCCACTATTTGGTTAGATCATGCTGATCTGTATTTCTACTCCATTTAGCAATAACCTGCTCACTGATGCTTAGTTTGTTTTCACCAGGGCCACTTGGCTCCAGATCTCATTATATCCTTGGTCTAAACATGGACAAAAGAGTTGAACTCCAGAGGTGAGGTGGAATTGACTGCCCTTGATATAAGATAAGAAATAGGAGCAGGAGTAGCCCATCGAGCCTGCTCCGCCATTCAATACGATCATGGCTGATCTTGGGCTTCAACTCCACTTTTCCTTGATTCCCTGAGACTGTGGGATTACCTTTAATACTAGCTGAAGGTCTCTTTTCATGCTCTCTCTTTGCTTCTCTTATTTACTTTTTCACTTCCCCTCTGGACCTTCTATATTCAGCCTGGTTCTCAATAGTATTTTCTACCTGGCATCTGTCATGAGCACACTTTTTCTTCTTTACCAGAATCTCTACCTCTTTTGTCATCCAGGGAGCTCTGGATTTGTTTTCCCTGATTTTCCCCTTCCGAGGGAACATACCTTGACTGTGCCCGAACTATCTCTTCTTTGAAGGTAGCCCATTGTTCATCTATCGGTTTTCCTGCCATCTTTTGACTTCAGTTTATTCACCCCAGCTCCATTCTCACCCCATTGAAGTTCTCCTTCCCCCAGTTAATTATTCTTACCCTGGATTGCTCTTTGTCCTTTTCTATAACCAGCCTAAACCTTATGATACAATGATCACTATCCCCTAAATGCTCTCCTAATTTTTTTTATTCATTCATGGGATGTGGACGTCACTGGCCAGGCCAGCATTTATTGCCCATCCCTAATTGCCCTTGAGAAGGTGGTGGTGAGCTGCTGATATTCCTACTGATAATTGATCCACTTGGCCCACTTCATTCCCAAGAACCAGGTCTAGCAGTGCCTCCTTTCTCGTTGGACTAGAAACATACTGTTTTGAAAATTTTCCTGAACACACTCTGGGAACTCTTGCCCCTCACTGCCCTTTACACTACTATTATCCCAGACTATATTTTAATAATTGAAGTCCCCGATAATTTTTGCACCTCTCTGTAATTTCCTTGCAAATTTGTTCCTCTACATCCTTCCCACTAGCTGGTGTCCTCTAGACAACACTGAGCAGTGTAACTGCACCTTTTTTGTTCTTTAGCTCTAGCCAAATAGATTCTGTCCTCGACCCCCCTGGGACATCCGAATTCTCCAGCACTGCAATGCTCTCCTTAATCAATACTGAGTTGGAGGCAGGGGGTCCATAGAATTGAGATGGGTTCGGAAGGCCTGTCTCCAAGCAATTATCCCAGGGACGTGAGAGGCTAACGATGGCCTTCCCACCCAGAGGCCAACTGAGGAAGTTAGGTGGCCTATTAATGGCTACTTCGGGGCCTTTTTCCGCCACCGCTGGGATCTAAGCAGTGGCGGGGGTGGAGGAGCCTTCGCCACTCCAGTAGAACAAGGTGCCCTCCCTGCATGCTTTCACGTGGGGGTGGGGGTGGGGGGGGTTCTCCCTCTTCCGTGGGCAATCTGTGGCCCACAGAGGACCACCGCTGGCAAAACCTCCACCTCCATGGACCCCCCCTCCCTCTGGACTTCACTCCCAACCCACCCCCACCCTTGCTGGGACCTTCTGGACTGTCTCCGGCAACCCCACCTCACGTAGCTGAGGTCTGGTGTTCCGGCGCTGGGCCTGGGGCCTGGGTCGGGGTCCTAGGCCTCTGTAGTACCAGCAGTGGCCATTCTGATTCTGAAAAAGAGTCACTGACCTGAAACGTTAACTCTGTTTCTCTCTCCACACATGCTGCCAGATCTGTTGAGTGTTTCCAGTTCTTTCGGTCTCTATTTTAGGGTGTTTCATTATTCATGAATATGTGACTAAAAGAACTAAAATGACTTTCAAGATTAATTTTCCAGCTGTGGGAGAGTCCACTCTAACATCTGTATCACCCAGTTACTCTTCAAATCCCTTAGCGAGTAGCCTCACCTTAGCCTTACAAATCCCATCTGCAAACCTTTTCAGTAGAAATCTATGTGACAGGGTTAGTGTCCTTTACTGGTGCGTCAGAGTGAACTCCAAACTCTGTCCGACTATCTAATTCCCTTTGTTGCCTCACATTAGTTTATCCTCAAGTTTATTGGTAGTCCCGAGTCCCTGTAGCATCGATAGTATTCCAGCTGAGGTCTTGAAGTGAGCAGAAGCCCACCAGCTTTGAAGACCTCAGCTGGAATACCATCAGGGCTTCAGGCTTTGTTGTTTTTTTCTCCATTCGATTGCTTGTTGCCGCTCTCCCGGCGATGGTGGTACTGTCTCACTATCATGACCTATTATCTTACCAGGGCATGTCCATTCCCTATGACCCTCCCTTTTGTAATGCACCAACTCCCCTGAATTAAATTCTCTCTGAGATGGTCTTCTGCGATGCCTCAGAGCTCTTTAAGACCTGAGTCCTGAAGAAAGCCCATTTCCTTGCATAGCAAGCATTCAAATGTGCAAAAAAACTAATCTTGTCTATTCGCCTTGAATACTGTTCATCAACCACACCTGCACCTTTTTGCTGGATTTCTTTTATCTTTGACAAGCAGAGTCTATGTAACTTTTAAGACAATGTGTGTTTTGCCCCTCTGATTAATGAGGGGGTTGTGGTGGGAGTTCTGTAATACCAAATGACTATCTAATATACAATTAATGATTCCTCTCCCCTTTTTTGAACAGGGTGTAACATTTCCAATTCTCCAGTTCTCTGGCACCAACCCTGTATCTTATGACCAGAACCTCCACAATTTTTACCCTTCCTTCCTCAGCAATCGAGAATGTATCTGATCCAGACTGGGTGATTTTTCTTCTTTGAGCATTGCCAACCTTTTCATTCGCTCCTGTTTATCTGTTTTATCCTATCGATTTTCTCTACTGCCTCCAGTTTTACTGCTACACTGGCAGCTCTCTCTTCTCTTGTGAAGACAGATGCAAAGTACTCATTTAGTGCCTCAGCTATGTCCTCAGCCTCCACAAGGTGATCTCCTTTTGGTCCCTAATGGATCCCACCCTTCCTTTAACTACCCTTTTACTGTTTACATAGTTATCAAATACTTTTGGGTTCTTTTTCATCCACACATTTATTCTCATGGACTGTTTTTGTCCCTCATATTTCCTTTGTCAGTTCTCTTCTGCACATTTAATATTCTGCTTCATTCTGCACTGTATTACGAACATTACATTGGTCATAGGCATCCTTTTCTGTCTCATTTTAACCCCTAGATTTTCAGTTCTGCAGAGAGCTGTAGCTTTGGATGTCTTTTCTTTCCCCTTCATGGGAATGTGTCTGGTCATCACCCAAACCATCTCCTGTTTGTTCATTGCTCAATGACTGTTTCCTGGCCAAATCTTGTTATAATCTGAGTGCGTCAATCAGCTGTTGTTTGTAGAACTTTTTCCTCCACAACAGACACTGAAAATTCTCCAGTCTGATTGGTGGTTTTTCTGAGAGTTGCTATGGGAGATTTCCTCGGATGAACACACTCTCTAATGTCAGCAGGTTATCCAGGGTCCACACTTCAGCGAAATCACTGCCTACAATCCATTCCCTCTCTGACTCTGACTAACAAATCTCAACCATCCAGGGCCAGACTGTTGTAGCTTCATCACGTTCAATGGAAGGGAATAAAATGAATAATTGAGGTGATAGGGGAGGAGAAAGGAGGAGGGAGCAGAGGGAGGGGAAGGGGTAGGAGGAGAGAGAAGTGGAGGGGATGGAGGAAAGAGAAGTGGGGGGGAAGAGGAAGGAGGGAGGGAGGAGGGGACGAGGGTGAGGGAAGAGACAGGAGCAGGAGGGGAGTTAGGAAGAGGAAGGGGAGGAGGAGCAGAGGGAGAAAGAGATGTATAAAAAGGAATGAAACCGGATGGACCACCCGGCATCGACCAAGGCACCGGAAACGACAACGGCAATCCCAGCCCTGTTGACCCTGCAAAGTCCTCCTTACTAACATCTGGGGGCTTGTGCCAAAGTTGGGAGAGCTGTCCCACAGACTAGTCAAGCAACAGACTGACATAGTCATACTTACAGAATCATACCTTACAGACAATGTCCCAGACACTGCCATCACCATCCCCGGGTATGTCCTGTCCCACTGGCAGGACAGACCTAGCAGAGGTGGTGGTACAGTGGTATACAGTAGGGAGGGAGTTGCCCTGGGAGTCCTCAACATCGACTCCGGACCCCATGAAGTCTCATGGCATCAGGTCAAATATGGGCAAGGTAACCTCCTACTGATTACCACCTACCGCCCTCCCTCAGCTGATGACTCAGTACTCCACCATGTTGAACACCACTTGGAGGAAGCACTGAGGGTGGCAAGGGCACAAAATGTACTCTGGGTGGGGGACTTCAATGTCCATCACCATGAGTGGCTTGGTAGCACCAGTACTGACCGAGCTGGCCGAGTCCTAAAGGACATGGCTGCTAGACTGGGTCTGCGGCAGGTGGTGGGGGAACCAACACGAGGGAAGAACATACTCGACCTCGTCCTCACCAATCTGCCTGCCGCGGATGCTTCTGTCCATGACAGTATTGGTAGGAGTGACCACCGTACAGTCCTTGTGGAGACGAAGTCCCGCCTTCACATTGAGGATATCGTCCATCGTGTTGTGTGGCATTATCACCGTGCTAAATGGGATAGATTTCGAACAGATCTAGCAATGCAAAACTGGGCATCCATGAGGCGCTGTGGGCCATCAGCAGCAGCAGAATTGTACTCAACCACAATCTGTAACCTCATGGCCCGGCATATCCCCCACTCTACAATTACCATCAAGCCAGGAGACCAACCCTGGTTCAATGAAGAGTGCAGGAGGGCATGCCAGGAGCAGCACCAGGCATACCTCAAAATGAGGTGTCAACCTGGTGAAGCTACAACACAGGACTATCTGCGTCCCAAACTGCATAAGCAGCATGCGATAGACAGAGCTAAGCGATCCCATAACCAACGGATCAGATCTAAGCTTTGCAGTCCTGCCACATCCAGCCGTGAATGGTGGTGGACAATTAAACAACTAACTGGAGGAGGTGGCTCCACAAATATCCCCATCCTCAATGATGGGGGAGCCCAGAATATCAGTGCGAAAGATAAGGCTGAAGCATTTGCAACAATCTTCAGCAAGAAGTGCCGAGTTGATGATCCATCTCGGCCTCCTCCTGAAGTCCCCAGCATCACAGATGCCAGACTTCAGCCAATTCAATTCACTCCGCATCATATCAAGAAACGACTGAAGGCACTGGATACTGCAAAAGCTATGGGCCCTGACAATATTCCAGCAATAGTACTGAAGACCTGTGCTCCAGAACTTGCCGCGCCCCTAGCCAAGCTGTTCCAGTACAGCTACAACACTGGCATCTACCCTGCAATGTGGAAAATTGCCCAGGTATGTCCTGTACACAAAAAGCAGGACAAGTCCAACCCGGCCAATTACTGCCCCATCAGCCTACTCTCAATCATCAGTAAAGTGATGGAAGGTGTCATCAACAGTGCCATCAAGCGGCACTTGCTCAGCAATAACCTGCTCAGTGACGCTCAGTTTGGGTTCCGCCAGGGCCATTCAGCTCCTGACCTCATTACAGCCTTGGTTCAAACATGGACAAAAGAGCTGAACTCAAGAGGTGAGGTGAGAGTGACTGCCCTTAACATCAAGGCAGCATTTGACCGAGTATGGCATCAAGGAGCCCTAGCAAAACTGAGGTCAATGGGAATCAGGGGGAAAACCCTCCGCTGGCTGGAGTCATACCGAGCGCAAAGGAAGATGGTTGTGGTTGTTGGAGGTCAATCATCTGAGCTCCAGGACATCACTGCAGGAGTTCCTCAGGGTAGTGTCCTAGGCCCAACCATCTTCAGCTACTTCATCAATGACCTTCCTTCAATCATAAGGTCAGAAGTGGGGATGTTCGCAGATGATTGCACAATGTTCAGCACCATTCGTGACTCCTCAGATACTGAAGCAGTCAGCGTAGAAGATGGGGAGGAGGAGGATGACGGGGGAGAGCCTTGGCTGAGGTGGATTGAGAGGTTGGAGGGAGAGTGACCCATGAACAGACAGTAGTTTAGAGTTCCATTATGAAGATATTTAAAAGCTTTGGTTAAGGTGCAGAATGGGTCAGTCATTATTGTACAGAAGGAGGCCAATCGGCCCATCGAATCTATGCCAGCTCTCTGTAGAGCAATCCAGTCAGTCCACATTCCCTGCTCTGTCCCCATAGCCTTGCAAGTTTATTTCCTTTAAGTAGCCATCCAATTTCCATTTAAATCATTCATCGCCTCCACTTCCACCACCCTCATGGGCAACGAGTTCCAGGTCATTACTACTCACTGCCTAAAGATGTTTGTCCTCACATCCCCCCTGCATCTCTTGCCCAAAATCTTCAATCTGTGTCCCCCAGTTTTTGTACCATCAGCTAATGGGAACAGCTTTCCTTTGTCTACCTTATCTAAACCTGTCATGATCTTGTACACCTCAATCAAATCTCCCCTCAATCTCCTTTGCTCCAAGGAGAACAACCCCAGCTTCTCCAACCTAACCTTTTAACTAAAATCCCTCATCCCTGAACCATTCTGGTAAATCTCCTCTACCCCCTCTCAAGGACCCTCACATCATTCCTAAAGTATGGGGACCAGAACTGGATGCAGTACTCCAGTTGTGGCCTATCCAGAGCTTTATAAAGGGAATGAGATGGGGAGTGGAATGAGGTGTGTGTGTGGGTGTAGGGGGGGTGGTGTTGTTGGGAGGTGGTTGGGTGAGCAATAAACTTTGTGGGGGATCTCTGGAAGACACTGACTAACTTTGCTGCTTCTCTCACAGGGTCAGCGGCTCATCGAGGGATCGGCAGAGAGATGCTGTTACTGCACTGAGACAGGTGGGGTCACCCAGAGAGGGAGGGGAGGTCACTGAGAACGGGGTGTGGGGATGGATGGGTCACTATGAAAGGTGGGGGGATGGTAAAAGGACAAATAGAATCAGCAGAAATTCAGTGGGGGCAGCAAAGGCCACCAGTTGCAACTGTCCTCAGCAATTCCCCACCTACCCCACCTCCCTCCCCCCAGGCCTCGCAAGGTGTCCCCAGGGTCGAATATCCTGCTACTGTGGTACTGAGCCCCACACAGTAAGAAAGACACAGATCAATCCCTAGCCTATGCTGAGTGAGTTGATTTCACCTGGTGTGGTATTGAGTCCCACACATTGCACAGGAAGATCTCAGGTTCCATCCTGGCCTGTGCTGAATGAGTTAATCTCAGCCAGTGTAGCACAGAGCCCCATGCACAGAGAAGAGGAAGATCCCAGACTCCATTCCCAGCCTGGGCTTAAAGGGCTAATCTCACTGGGTATGGTATTCAGCTCAGTAAGATCTCAGTCTCGAATCCTGGCATATGCTGAGTGAGCTAATGTCGTCCAATGTGCGCATTTGTCTCTCTTTTGGGATTGGTTCATTCCAGTACCTTTAACTTAGTAAAATGTCCCATGGTGCTTCACAGGACCATTTGCCAGGAATGGGAGCGAGGTGAAAATATTACTAGACTCGCAATCCAGAGGCCCAGACTAATGCTTCGGGGACAGGGATTCAAATCCCATCACATTTAAATTCAATTAATGAATAAATGTGGAATAAAAAGTTAGTCTCAGGAATGATGATCATGAAACGACCGGATTGTCGTAATACAAAATAGGGAGGATCAATGCATGGCTTGAGGAATGGTGCGAGAGGGAGGGCTTCAGATTCAAGGGGCATGGAACACGTTCTGGAACTGGAGGCAGCTATTCAAAAGGGATGATTGCAACTTAACAGGACTGTGACCAAAGTCCTTTTGGAAAGGTTCACTAGTGTGGTTGGGTAGGGTTCAAACTAAATTGGCAGGGGGATGGACACCAGTACATAGAAGGAGAAAAGAGGAATAAGGTGCATAAAGGAATGTGAGTGTTGGATAGTACTAGAGAAGGAAGTAGTACATTATTAGATAGGAGCAGACTGAGAAGGACTACGAGGAATACAAAGACAGAATTATAATGCAAGTGTGTTGCAAGTGTATAATGTTTAGAGAGAGGATCTGGATCGGCGCAGGCTTGGAGGGCCGAAGGGCCTGTTCCTGTGCTGTAATTATCTTTGTTCTTTGTTCTTTGTTCACCTGGTCAAGACCCTTCAGGAGCTTATATGTTTCAATCAAGTCACCTCTTACTGTTCTAAACTCCAGTGGATACAAGCCGAGCCTGTCCAATCTTTCCTCATAACACAACCCACCCATTCCATGTATTAGTCTAGTAAACCTTCTCTGAAGTGCTTCCAACACATTTACATCCTCCTTACACAGTACTCCAGATGTGGTCTCACCAATGCTGTGTGTAGCTGAAGCATAACCTCCCTACTTTTGTATTCAATTCCCCTCGCGATAGACGATAACATTCTATTAGCTTTCCTGATTACGTGCTGTACCTGCATACTAACCTTTTACGATTCATGCACTAGGACACCCAGATCCCTCTGCATCTCAGAGCTCTGCAATCTCTCACCATTTAGACAATGTGCTTTTTTATTCTTCCTGACAAAGTGGACAATTTCCCACTTTCCCACATTATACTCCATTTGCCAGATCTTTGCCTACTCACTTAACCTATCTATATCCCTTTGTCGCCTCCTTATGTCCTCTTCACAACTTACTTTCCAACCTATCTTTGTGTCATCAGCAACTTTAGTAACCATACCTTCGGTCCCTTCATCCAACTCATTTATATAAATTGTAAAAAGTTGAGGGCCCAGCACTGATCCCTGTGGCACACCACTCGTTACATCTTGCCAACCAGAAAATGACCCATTTATGCCTACTCTCTGTTTCCTGTTATCTAGCCAATCTTCTATCCATGTCAACATCTTACCCCTACACCATGAGCTTTTATTTTCTGCAATAACCGTTGATGTGGCACCTAATCAAATGCCTTCTGGACATCTAAGTACAATACATCCACTGTTTCCCCTTTATCCACAGCACATGTTACTTTTCAAATAACTCAAACAAGTTGGTTAAACATGATTTCCCTTTCGCAAAACCATATTGACTCTGCCTGATTACCTTGATTTGTTCTTTATGCCCTGCTAAAACGTCTTTAATAATAGCCTCTAACATTTTCCCTAAGACAGATCTTAAGCTAACGGGTCTGTAGTTTCCTGCTTTCTGTCTCCCTCCCTTTTTGAATAAAGGAGTTACATTCCCTGTTTTCCAATCTAATGAATCCTTTCCTGAATCTAGGGAATTTTGGAAAATTAAAATCAACGCATCAACTATCTCACTCGCCACTTTTTTTAAGACCTTGGACTTGTCAGCCCGCAGCTCCAACAATTTGTTCAGTACCACTTCCCTGGTGATTGTAAATTTCTTGAGTTCCTCCCTCCCTTCCATTTCCTGATTTACAGCTATTTCTGGGATATTACTTAATGACTCAATGACTGAGCTTCCACAGCCCTCTGGGGTAGAGAATTCCAAAGATTCACAACCTCCTGAGTAAAGAAATTTCTCCTCATCTCTGTTCTAAGTGGCTTCCCCCTTATTTTGAAATTGTGTCCCCTGGTTCTAGACTCTCCAACCAGGGGAAACATCTTAGCTGCATCGACCCTGTCTATTCCTTTAAGTATTTTGTAGGTTTCAATGAGATCACCTCTCATTCTTCAAAAGTCTACAGAATACAGGCCCAGTTTCCCCAAACTCTCTTCAGAGGACAGTCCTGCCATCCCGGGAACAAGTCTGGTGAACCTTTGTTGCTCCGTCTATGGCAATAATATCCTTCCTAAGGTAAGGGGACCAAAACTGCACACAGTACTCCAGGTGCGGTCTAAACAAGGTTCTGTACAATTGAAGCAAGACTTGCCGGCACAGGCATGATGGGCCGAAGGGCCTGTTTCTGTGCTGTATAACTCTGTGACTCTATGACTTCACTCCTGCTGTACTCAAATCCTCTTGCAATAAAGGCTCACATACCATGAGCCTTCCTAATTGCTTGTTGCACCTGCACCTTCAGTGACTTATTGACAAGGACACCCAGGTCCCTTTGTACATCTACACTTTCTAATCTCTTACCATTTAAGTAATACTCTGCACATCTATTCCTCCTACCAACGTGGATAACCTCACATTTTTCCACATTATATTCCATCTGCCACATTCCTGCCCACTCACTAAGTCTGTCCAAATCCCCTTGAAGCCGCTTTGCATCTTCCTCACAACACACATCCACCTAGTTTTGTGTCATCTGTGAACTTGGAAATATCCCATTTGGTCCCCACATCCAAATCATTGATATATATTGTAAACAGCTGGGGCCCAAGCACTGAAGGGCCTGCCAACGCAAGAATGACCTATTTATTCCTACTCTCTGTTTTCTGCCTGTTAACCAATCCTTAATCCATGCCAGTATATTACCTCCTATCCCATGTGCTTTAATTTTGCTAACCAACCCCCTGTGGGGGACTTTATCAAAAGCCTTCTCCAATACAACCTTCTTACTAATACTAATTTCCTTCAATTCCTCATTCTCCCTAATCCTTTGGATCTCTAATTCTGGGAGATTTCTTGTATCTTCCTCAGTGAAGACAGACACCAAGTAATCATTTAGCTTCTCTGCCATTTCTCTATTCCCCATTATAAATTCTCCTGACTCTGTCTTAGCCAAATGTTTCCTTTTTAAGTACCTATAGAAGCTTTTACAGTCTGTTTTATATTTTTTGCTGGTTTACCTTCATATTCTATTCTCCGATTCTTTATCAGTTTCTTTATCCTCCTTTGCTGTATTCTAAAATCCTCCCAATCCTCAGGTTTACTATTTCTGGCAACTTTATTGGTCTTTTCTTTTAATCTTATACAATCCTTAACTTCCTTTGTTATCCACTGTTGATTGCCTTTTCTTTTGGGGTTTTTGTTCCTTGAAGGAATGTATAGTTTCTGTAAACTATGTAATATTTCTTTAAAGACTATCCATTGTCTATGTACTGTCAAACCTGTTGATGTATTTTCCCAATCTACCTCAGCCAATTTGCCCCTCATACCTTCATCATTTCCTTGGTTCAAATTTAACAATCTGGCTTCAGATTAAACTACCTCACTTTCAAATCTAATATAACATTATATATTATCGTCACTCATCCCTCAAGATTCTTTTACAAGAAGATTATTAATTAATCCTTTATCAATATATAGTACTAGGGGTGGCACAGTGGCGCAGTGGTTAGCACCGCAGCCTCACAGCTCCAGCGACCCGGGTTCAATTCTGGGTACTGCCTGTGTGGAGTTTGCAAGTTCTCCCTGTGTCTGCGTGGGTTTTCTCCGGGTGCTCCGGTTTCCTCCCACATGCCAAAGACTTGCAGGTTGATAGGTAAATTGGTCATTATAAATTGCCCCTAGTATAGGTAGTAGGGAAATACAGGGACAGGTGAGGATGTGGTAGGGATATGGGATTAGTGTAGGATTAGTATAAATAGGTGGTTGATGGTCGGCACAGACTCGGTGGGCCGAAGGTCCTGTTCCAATGCTGTATCTCTAAACTAAACTAAATTAAAATAAACTAAAATAGTCTGTTCTCTAATTGGTTCCTCAACATACTGCTCTCGAAAACCATCCCTAGCACGCTCCAGAAACTCATCCTGTACAGCATTAGTGCTCATTAGGTTTACCCAGTCTATATGCAGATTGAAATCACCCATGATTACTGTATTCCCCATGTTACATGCTTCTCTAATCTCCTGATTAATACCATGCCCCACACTACCAGTACAGTTTGCTGGCCTATTAACAACTCCTCCCAATGTTTGCTGTCCCTTGCTGTTTCTTAGTTCTACCCAAACAGATTTCACATTTTGTTCTTCCGATCTGAGATCCTCCCTTCCTAATGTACTGATTCCATCCCTTATTATCAGCACAACACCACCTCCTTTTCATTTTTTTCTGTCCTTCCTAAATGTCGAATATCCTTGAATATTCAGTTCGCAGTCTTGGTCACCCTGTAGCCACGTTTCCGTTATAGCAATTAGATCAAACCCATTTACCTCTGTTTGAACTTTAAATCATCTACATTGTTGTGAATGCTGTGTGCATTCAGGTAGAGTACCCTTAACCGTCTCGTCTTGACATTATTCTGCATTCTAAGTCTAGTTGATGCTCGCCTTTGTTTCGCCTGCCTTCTAATGTCACTTCTCATGTTACCAGCTTTACTTACTTCCAATTTGAGCTACCTCTCAGGTTCCCATCCCCCAGCCAAGCTAGTTTAAACCCTCCCCAACAGCACTAGCAAATCTCCCTGTGAGGACGTTAGTTCCGGTTCTGCTAAGATGCAACCCGTCCATCTTGTACAGGTCCCACCTGCCCCAGAACCAGTCCCAATGCCTCAGAAATCTGATGCCCTCCCTCCTACATCAATTCTTCAGCCACATGTTCAATCGATCAATCCTCCTATTCCTGTGCTCACTAGCACGTGGCACTGAGAGTAATCCTGAAGTTACTGCTCTTGAGGTCCTGCTTTTTAATTTCCTTCCTAACTCCCCAAAATCTGCTTTCAGACCTCATCCCACTTCCTACCTATGTCATTGGTACCAATGTGTATCACGACCAATGATCACTTTGTCATCTCTTTTCTTTATAAAATATAGTTAGAAATTCTTACTTTCTGTATATTTCTAGCTAGCTTTCTCTCATACTCTAATTTTTCCCTCCTTATCAATCGTTTAGTCAATCTTTGCTTTTTTTTGTATTCTATCCAATCTTCTGACCTGCCAACCATCTTTGAATAATTATATGCTTTTTCTTTAAGTTTGATACTGTCTTTAACTTTGAGTTCACCGCGGATGGTGGCACCTCCCCTTGGGATTTTCTTTCTCGTTGGAATTTATCTATTCTGTATTCTGAAATATCCTCTTAAATGTCTGCCACTGCATCTCTATTGATCTATCCCCGAAGCTAATTTGCCAGTTCACTTTAGCTAGCTCTGCTTTCATGTCCTCATAATTGCCCTTATTTAAATTTAAAATATTCGTCTTGGACCCATTCTTCTCTCCCTCAAACTTCATGTAAACTTCCATCATATTATGATCAGTGATACTTAGGTGTGCCTTAACTATGAAGTCATCAATTAATTCTATCACATTGCACAATACCAGGTTATTAGCGAGAGGCAGTATGGCTTTGTGAAGGGGAGGTTGTGTCTCACTAACTTGAGTTTTTTGAGGAAGTGACAAAGATGATTGATGAAGGAAGGGCAGTGGATGTTATCTACATGGACTTCAGTAAAGCCTTTGACAAGGTCCCTCATGGCAGACTGGTACAAAAGGTGAAGTCACACGGGATCAGAGGTGAGCTGGCAAGATGGATACAGAACTGGCTCGGTCACAGAAGACAGAGGGTAACAGTGGAAGGGTGCTTTTCTGAATGGAGGGATGTGACTAGTGGTGTTCCGCAGGGATCAGTGCTGGGACCTTTGCTGTTTGTAGTATATATAAATGATTTGGAGGAAAATGTAGCTGGTCTGATTAGTAAGTTTGCGGACGACACAAAAGTCGGTGGAGTTGCGGATAATGATGAGGATTGTCAGAGGATACAGCAGGATATAGATCGGTTGGAGAGTTGGCCGGAGAAATGGCAGATGGAGTTTAATCCGGACAAATGTGAGGTAATGCATTTTGGAAGGTCTAATGCAGGTGGGAAGTATACAGTAAATGGCAGAACCCTTAGGAGTATTGACAGGCAGAGAGATCTGGGTGTACAGGTCCACAGGTCACTGAAAGTGGCAACGCAGGTGGATAAGGTAGTCAAGAAGGCATACAGCATGCTTGCCTTCATCGGTCGGGGCATAGAGTATAAAAATAGGCAAGTCATGCTGCAGCTGTACAGAACTTTAGTTAGGCCACACTTAGAATATTGCGTACAATTCTGGTCGCCCCACTACCAGAAGGACATGGAGGCTTTGGAGAGGGTACAGAAGAGGTTTGCCAGGATGTTGCCTGGTCTGGAGGGTATTAGCTATGAGGAGAGGTTGGATAAACTCGGATTGTTTTCACTGGAACGACGGAGGTGGAGGGGTGACATGATAGAGGTTTACAAAGTTATGAGTGGCATGGACAGAGTGGATAGTCAGAAGCTTTTTCCCAGGGTGGAAGAGTCAGTTACTAGGGGACATAGGTTTAAGGTGTGAGGGGCAAAGTTTAGAGGGGATGTGCGAGGCAAGTTCTTTACACAGAGGGTGGTGAGTGCCTGGAACTTGTTGCCGGGGGAGGTGGTGGAAGCAGGTACCATAGAGACGTTTAAGAGGCATCTTGACAAATACATGAATAGGATGGGAATAGAGGGATACGGTGCCCGGAAGTGCAGAAGGTTTTAGTTTAGGCAGGAATCAAGATCGGCGCAGGCTTGGAGGGCCGAATGGCCTGTTCCTGTGCTGTACTGTTCTTTGTTCTTTGTCTAGTATAGCCTGCTCTCTGGTTGGCTCCAGAATGTGCTGTTCTAAAACACTATTCCCAAAACAATCTATGAATTCCTCATCCAGGGAACCTTTGCCCATCTGATTTATCCAGTCTATATGTAGATAAAAATGATTATCACCATACCTTTCTGACAAGCTCCCATTATTTCTTCCTTTATACCCCGTCCTACCGTGTGGTTACTGTTTGGGGGCTGATACACCACTCCCACAAGTGTCTTCTTGCCTTTATCATTTCTCATCTCAACCCAAACCACTTCTATTTCCTGGTTTCCTGAATTTAGGTCATCCCTCTCTGTGGTGCTAATACCATCATTAATTAACAGAGCCATCCCTCCACCTTTTCCTAGCTTCCTGTCCTTCCTGAATGTCATGTACCCTTCAATATTCAGCTCCCAATCTATGTCGTCCTGCAGCCATGTGCCTGTAATGACTTTCAGATCATACTTAATTATTTCTATTTCAATTCATCTGTTTTGTTTCAAGTGCTATGGGTCTTTACTTCTCTCCTTTTATTATTTTTGTAACCTCTAGCCTTGACTGCTGATGTACTCTTAGATTTGTAATCACTGTCCCTTCCTGTCACAGTCTGTTTTATCATTTCCCATATCAATATTTTCTCTCTGGCCTTGTCTCCACTCTTTGTTTTACCATATCTTCACAAATTTGTTCCCTTGCCCCCACTATTTAGTTGAAAACACTCTCTACTTTGCTAGTTATGCAGCTCGCTGTAACACAAGCTCTAGACTGTCCCAACAGTACAGTCCCCACTTTCCCCAGTACTGGTGCCAGTGCCCCACGAACCGGAACCCACTTCTACCACACCAGTCTTTGAACCACACATCATTTCTCTAATTTTATTTGCCATATGCCAATTTGCATGTGGCTCGGGTAACATAGAAACATAGAAAATAGGAGCAGGAGTAGGCCATTTGGCCCTTCGAGCCTGCTCCGCCATTCATTATGATCATGGCTGATCATCCAACTCAGTAACCTGTTCCCGCTTTCGTCCCATACCCTTTGATCTCTTTAGACCCAAGAGCTATATCTAACTCCTTCTTGAAACCATACAATGTTTTGGCCTCAACTGCTTTCTGTGGTAGTGAATTCCACAGACTCACCACTCTCTGGGTGAAGACATTTCTCCTCATCTCAGTCCTGAACGGTTTACTCCGTATCCTTAGACTATGACCCTGGTTCTGGACTTCCCCACCCTCGGGAACATCCTTCCTGCATCTACCCTGTCAAGTCCTGTTAGAATTTTATAGGTTTCTATGAGATCCCCCCTCACTCTTCTGAACTCCAGCGAATATAATCCGAACCGACTCAATCTCTCCTCATATGTCAGTCCCGCCATCCCAGGAATCAGTCTGGTAAACCTTCGCTGCACTCCCTCTATCGCAAGAACATCCTTCCTCAGATAAGGAGACCAAAACTGTACACAATATTCCAGGTGTGGCCTCACCAAGGCCCTGTATAATTGCAGCAAGACATCCCTGCTCCTGTACTCAAATCCTCTCGCTATGAAGGCCAACATACCATTTGCCTTTTTTACCGCCTGTTGCACCTGCATGCTTACCTTCAGCGACTGGTGTACGAGAACCCCCAGGTCTCACTGCATATTCCCCTCTCTCAGTTTATAGCCATTCAGATAATCTGCCTTCCTGTTTTCGCTACCAAAGTGAATAACCTCACATTTATCCACATTATACTACATCTGCCATGCATTTGCCCACTCACTCAACTTGTCCAAATCACCCTGAAGCCTCTCTGCATCCTCCTCACAACTCACCCTTTCACCCAGTTTTGGGTCATCTGCAAATTTGGAGATATTACATTTAGTTCCCTTATCTAAATCATTAATATATATTGTGAATAGCTGGGGTCCTAGCACCGATCCCTGCAGTACCCCACTAGTCACTGCCTGCCATTCGGAATAAGACCTATTTATTCCTACTCTTTGTTTCCTGTCTGCCAACCAATTTTCTATCCATCACAATACACTATCCCCAATCCCATGCGCTTTAATTTTACATGCTAATCTCTTATGTGGGACTTTGTCGAAAGCCTTCTGAAAGTCCAAATAAACCACATCCACTGGCTCCCCCTCATCAACTCAACTAGTTACATCCTCAAAGAATTCGAGTAGATTTGTCACGCATGATTTCCCTTTCATAAATCCATGCTGACTCTGTCCGATTCTATCACTGTTCGCCAAGTGCTCTGCTATAAAATCTTTGATAATGGACTCTAGAATTTTCCCCACTACCGACGTCAGGCTGACTGGTCTATAATTCCCTGCTTTCTCTCTACCTCCCTTTTTAAATAGTGGGGTTACATTAGCTACCCTCCAATCTGTAGGAACTGTTCCAGAGTCTATAGAATCTTGGAAGATGACCACCAATGCATCCACTATTTCTAGGGCCAGTTCCTTAAGCACTCAGGGATGCATTCTATCAGGCCATGGGGATTTATCGGCCTTCAATCCCATCAATTTCCCCAACACCATTTCTCTACTAATACTGATTTCCTTCAGTTCCTCTCTCTCACTAAACCCTGTGTTCCCCAACATTTCTGGTATGATATTTGTGTCCTCCTTTGTGAAGACAGAACCAAAGTATTCATTTAGTTGGTCAGCCATTTCTTTGTTCCCCATAATAAATTCCCCTGTTTCTGACTGTAAGGGACCTTTGTCTTCACCAATCTTTTTCTCTTCATATACCGATAGAAACTTTTACAGTCAGTGTTTCTGTTCCCTGCAAGCTTGCTCTCGTACTCTATTTTCCCCTTCTTAATCAATCCCTTGGTCCTCCTTTGCTGAATTCTAAACTGCTTCCAATCCTCAGGTCTATTGTTTTTTCTGGCAAATTTATATGCCTCTTCCTTGGATCTAATGCTATCTCTAATTTCCCTTGTAAGCCATGGTTTGGCTACCTTTCCCGTTTTACTTCTGTGCCAGACAGGAATAAACAATTGTTGCAGTTTATCCATGTGCGCTTTAAATGTTTGCCATTGTCTATCCACTGTCATCCCTTTAAGTAACGTTTCTCAATCCATCATAGCCAACTCGTGCCTCATACTTTCGTAGTTTCCTTTATTAAGATTCAGGACCCGAGTCTCAGAATCAACTACGTCACTCTCCATCTTGATGAAGAATTCTATCATATTATGGTCGCTCGTCCCCAAGGGGTCTCGCACCGTTAGATTGTCAATTATTCCTCTCTCATTACACAATACCCAGTCTAGGACGGCCTGTTCTCTAGTTTGTTCTTCAACGTATTGGTCCAGAAAACCATCCCGTATACACTCCATGAATTCCTCCTCTACGGTATTGTGACTAAGCTGCAGCTCCTCAAGCTGCAGACACTTACTGCGGACATGGTTGCCGTGGATCACACTGGTGATCCCCACCTCCCACATACTGCAGCTGCAAAACATAACCTCTCCTGCCATCCTTAATGTGTTTTAAAATTTGATTACTTTTTATTTAATTGGAAATACTCACCAGCTAATCTATTATAGTTTTACTACTATTCGTAAATAGAACCTAATTACTACAATTACCCGGGTTTCTGAAAGAGAAATGTTCCGCTCTGCTGGACCGGACCGGACCCCACCAGTCTCTGGGTCCTTCTCTCTCCCGTTCTGTTACACTCTGCAATCTGACAATTTACCAACTATGAAGAAGTTGAGAGAGGTGGAGCTGAGTGTTGTCAGCGTTTATGTGAAAAATAACACTGTGTTTTTGCGCAACTGTTGGGGGGGTTTGGAGGAGGATGATGTGGTTAACTGTGCCAAAGGCTGCAGACAGGTTGAATATGATGTGGAGGGATAGTTTCTATAGGTACTGTTATAAAGGATTTGATTAATGACTGATGCGGGCGGTTTCTGTGTTGTAACAGGAGAAGTTAAATACTGTCATTTATTTGCTGTTTTCGCCAGTCTGACCTGGTGGCTTTTCTGCACAAGTTCTGTCTCCTGTCAATCGTTGCATTCAGTTTCTGCATCAAACTATCTCCATCTCTTCCAGATTCTGAGGACTCAGTCGTTCCCTCTGCATTCCCGCATCTCTCCACTTTCCCACATATTCTCTCAGCAACCTCTGAAACTCGTAAAGGGACAACGTCAGCACCATCTTCCTCAGTAAGCACAGTGTGCCAGAAAGGAGAATTCCAATGTCACAATGGGCACTGTGTCCAGGCTGGGCTTGGAGGTTTCGTCTGCAATGGAGTCAATGACTGTGGTGATGCTTCGGATGAACAGTACTGCGGTAAGTGAGTACATTCTCTCATCATGCTCGACCTTCCAGCTTCTGCCCCAAGGACTGTTCACAACTGGGTCAGGGGATCGATCAGCTGGGAGTGAGAAAATAGGGATTGGCTTTGTCCCTTCCTCCCTTCATCTCACAATCCTTCTCCAAATCCTCTGTGGTGTGTGTGCAGTGTGAGCTGCGAGTGTGCTGCGAGTGTGCTGCGAGTGTGCTGCGAGTGTGCTGCGAGTGTGCTGCGAGTGTGCTGCGAGTGTGCTGCGAGTGTGCTGCGAGTGTGCTGCGAGTGTGCAGAGTGTGCAGAGTGTGCAGAGTGTGCTGCGAGTGTGCTGCGAGTGTGCTGCGAGTGTGCTGCGAGTGTGCTGCGAGTGTGCTGCGAGTGTGTGCTGCGAGTGTTGCGAGTGTGCTGTGTGTGCAGCGTGTGCTGCGAGTGTGTGCTGCGAGTGCAGCGTGTGCTGCGAGTGTGCAGCGTGTGCTGCGAGTGTGCAGCGTGTGCTGCGAGTGTGCTGCGAGTGTGCAGTGTGTGCTGCGAGTGTGCTGCGAGTGTGCAGCGTGTGCTGCGAGTGTGCAGCGTGTGCTGCGAGTGTGCAGCGTGTGCTGCGAGTGTGCTGCGAGTGCGCAGTGTGTGCTGCGAGTGCGCAGTGTGTGCTGCGAGTGCGCAGTGTGTGCTGCGAGTGTGCTGCGAGTGTGCTGCGAGTGTGCTGCGAGTGTGCTGCGAGTGTGCTGCGAGTGTGCTGCGAGTGTGCAGCGAGTGTGCAGCAGAGTGTGCTGCGAGTGTGCTGCGAGTGTGCAGCAGAGTGTGCAGCAGAGTGTGCAGCAGAGTGTGCAGCAGTGTGCAGCAGTGTGCTGCAGTGGCCTGCAGTGTGTGCAGAGCGTGCAGTGTGTGCTGCGAGCGTGCAGTGTGTTCTGCCAGTGTGCTGCAGTGTGTGCAGAGCGTGCAGAGCGTGCAGTGCGTGCTGCGAGCGTGCAGTGCGTGCTGCGAGCGTGCAGTGCGTGCTGCGAGCGTGCAGTGCGTGCTGCGAGCGTGCAGTGCGTGCTGCAGTGTGTGCAGTGTGTGCAGTGTGTGCTGCGAGTGTGCAGTGTGCTGCGAGTGTGCTGCAGAGTGTACAGCGTGTGCAGAGTGTACAGCGTGTGCAGCGAGTGTGCAGCGAGTGTGCAGAGTGTGCAGCGTGTGCAGAGTGTACAGCGTGTGCAGAGTGTACAGCGTGTGCAGAGTGCGTTGAGTGCTGCGAGTGTGCTGCGAGTGTGCAGTGTGTGCTGTGAATGTGCTGCGAGTGTGCAGTGTGCGCTGCGAGTGTGCGGTGGGGGCTGCGAGTGTGCGGTGTGTGCGTTGTGTGCAGTGTGTGCTGTGAATGTGCGGTGTGTGCTGCGAGTGTGCGGTGTGCGCTGCGAGTGTGCGGTGTGCGCTGCGAGTGTGCAGTGTGCGCTGCGAGTGTGCAGAGTGTGCAGTGTGTGCTGCGAGTGTGCAGTGTGTGCAGTGTGTGCTGCGAGTGTGCAGTGTGTGCTGCGAGTGTGCAGTGTGTGCTGCGAGTGTGCAGTGTGTGCTGCGAGTGTGCATTGTGTGCAGAGTGTGCAGAGTGTGCTGTGAATGTGCTGTGAATGTGCTGCGAGTGTGCAGTGTGTGCTGCGAGTGTGCGTTGTGTGCTGCGAGTGTGCTGTGAGTGTGCAGTGTGTGCTGTGAATGTGCTGCGAGTGCGCGGTGTGTGCTGTGAATGTGCTGTGAATGTGCTGCGAGTGTGCAGTGTGTGCTGCGAGTGTGCAGTGTGCGCTGCGAGTGTGGCAGGGGGGGTGGGAACTAGAGCAGTAGGACAGCTGGTGAAGTAAATGAGGAGGACACAGTAAATAAGGCCCGTAGGACTAAGAGGAAGAGCAGGCAGGGAGATGTTGCTGAGCACAGCGGGACCGCTGGTCTGAAGTGCATTTGTTTCAATGCGAGAAGTATAACAGGTAAGGCAGATGAACTTAGAGCTTGGATTAGTACTTGGAACTATGATGTTGTTGCTATTACAGAGACTTGGTTGAGGGAAGGACAGGATTGGCAGCTAAATGTTCCAGGCTTTAGAAGCTTCAGGCAGGATAGAGGGGGATGTAAAAGGGGTGGGGGAGTTGCATTACTGGTTAAGGAGAATATCACAGCTGTACTGCGGGAGGACACCTCAGAGGGGTCATGCAGTGAGGCAATATGGGTGGAGCTCAGGAATAGGAAGGGTGCAGTCACGATGTTGGGGGTTTACTGCAGGCCTCCCAACAGCCAGCGGGAGGTAGAGGAGCAGATATGTAGACAGATTTTGGAAAGATGTAAAGGTAACAGGGTTGTAGTGGTGGGTGATTTTAACTTCCCCTATATTGACTGGGACTCACTTAGTGCTAGGGGCTTGGATGGGGCAGAATTTGTGAGGAGCATCCAGGAGGGCTTCTTGAAACAATACGTAGATAGTCCAACTAGGGATGGGGCCGTACTGGACCTGGTATTGGAGAATGAGCCCGGCCAAGTGGTTGAAGTTTCAGTCGGGGAGCATTTCGGGAACAGTGACCATAATTCCATAAGTGTTAAGGTACTTGTGGATAAGAGTAGTCCTCGGGTGAAGGTGCTAAATTGGGGGAAGGCTAATTATAACAATATTAGGCAGGAACTGAAGAATTTAGATTGGGGGCGGCTGTTTGAGGGTAAATCAACATCTGACATGTGGGACTCTTTCAAACATCAGTTGATTAGAATCCAGGACCAGCATGTTCCTGTGAGGAAGAAAGACAAGTTTGGCAAGTTTCGGGAAGCTTGGATAACACGGGATATTGTGAGCCTAGTCAAAAAGAAAAAGGAAGCATTTGTAAGGGCTGGAAGGCTAGGAACAGATGAAGCACTTGAGGAATATAAAGACAGTAGGAAGGAAGTTAAGCAAGGAGTTAGGAGGGCTAAAAGGGGTTATGAAAAGTCATTGGCAAACAGGATTAAGGAAAATCGCAAGGCTTTTTATACATATATAAAGAGCAAGAGGGTAACCAGGGAAAGGGTTGGCCCACTCAAGGACAGAGATGGGAATGTATGCGTGGAACCAGAGGAAATGGGCGAGGTACTAAATGAGTACTTTGCATCAGTATTCACCAAGGAGAAGGACTTGGTGGATGATGAGTCCAGGGAAGGGAGTGTAGATAGTCTCAGTCATCTCGTTATCAAAAAGGAGGAGGTGTTGGGTGTCCTGCAAAGCATTAAGGTAGATCAGTCCCCAGGGCCTGATGGGATCTACCCCAGAATACTGAGGGAGGCAAGGGAAGAAATTGCTGGGGCCTTGACTGAAATCTTTGCATCCTCATTGGCTACAGGTGAGTTCCCAGAGGACTGGAGAATAGCCAATGTTGTTCCTTTGTTTCAGAAGGGTAGCGAGGATAATACAGGAAATTATAGGCCGGTGAGCCTTACGTCAGTGGTAGGGAAATTATTAGAGAGGATTATTCGGGACAGGATTTACTCCCATTTGGAAACAAACGAACTTATTAGCGAGAGGCAACATGGTTTTGTGAAGGGGAGGTCGTGTCTTACGAATTAGATTGAGTTTTTTGAGGAAGTGATGAAGATGATTGATGAAGGAAGGGCAGTGGATGTTATCTATATGGACTTTAGTAAAGCCTTTGACAAGGTCCCTCATGGCAGACTGGTACAAAAGGTGAAGTCACACGGGATCAGAGGTGAGCTGGCAAGATGGATACAGAACTGGCTCGGTCACAGAAGACAGAGGGTAGCAGTGGAAGGGTGATTTTCTGAATGGAGGGAGGTGACTAGTGGTGTTCCGCAGGGATCAGTGCTGGGACCTTCGCTGTTTGTAGTATATATAAATGATTTGGAGGAAAATGTAGCTGGTCTGATTGGTAAGTTTGCGGACGACACAAAGGTTGGTGGAGTTGCGGATAATGATGAGGATTGTCAGAGGATACAGCAGGATATAGATCGGTTGGAGACTTGGCCGGAGAAATGGCAGATGGAGTTTAATCCGGACAAATGTGAGGTAATGCATTTTGGAAGGTCTAATGCAGGTGGGAGGTATACAGTAAATGGCAGAACCCTTAGGAGTATTGACAGGCAGAGAGATCTGGGCGTACAGGTCCACAGGTCACTGAAAGTGGCAATGCAGGTGGATAAGGTAGTCAAGAAGGCATACGGCATGCTTGCCTTCATCGGTCGGGGCATAGAGTATAAAAATTGGCAAGTCATGCCGCAGCTGTACAGAACTTTAGTTAGGCCACACTTAGAATATTGCGTGCAATTCTGGGCGCCACACTACCAGAAGGATGTGGAGGCTTTGCAGAGGGTACAGAGGAGGTTTACCAGGATGTTGCCTGGTCTGGAGGGCATTAGCTATGAGGAGAGGTTGGAAAAGCTTGGATTGTTTTCACTGGTACGACGGAGGTGGAGGGGCGACATGATAGAGGTTTACAAAGTTATTAGTGGCATGGACAGAGTGGATAGTCAGAAGCTTTTTCCCAGGGTGGAAGTCAGTTACTAGGGGACATAGGTTTAAGGTGAGAGGGGCAAAGTTTCGAGGGGATGTGCGAGGCAAGTTCTTTACACAGAGGGTGGTGAGTGCCTGGAACTTGCTGCCGGGGGAGGTGGTGGAAGCAGATACGATAGTGACGTTTAGGAGACATCTTGACAAATATATGAATAGGAAGGGAATAGAGGGATATGGGCCCTGGAAGTGCAGAAGGTTTTAGTTTAGGCAGGCATCAAGATCGGCGCAGGCCTGGAGGGCCGAATGGCCTGTTGCTGAGCTGTACTGTTCTTTGTTGTTCTTTGTGAGTGTGGAGCGTGGGCCGTGGGTGTGAAGCGTGGGCCGTGGATGTGTGTGTGTGTTGCGATCACTGCAGTAACAGAGGGGTGTGTTCTTCGCCTCCAGGTACACTTCCCTCTCTTGTGCAGGGTCCTGGCGGTTGTTTGCAGTCGGAGTTTTACTGCAGAGAGACTGCAATATGTATCAAAGCCTCACAGAGATGTGATGAACGGGCAGACTGCAGTGATGGCTCCGACGAGATTGGCTGTGTCATCTCTGTTCCAAGCACCACAGTGACTGAGGGCAGCTTCAGGTACAACACCAGGCATGATAATAATGCAAGGCTGGATTGCATCTATTTTAACGCAAGGAGTGTTACTAGTAAGGCAGATGAATTGAGGGCATTGATTAGCACATGGGAATATGATATTATTGCTATCACAGAGACATGGTTGAGGAAGGGCAGGACTGGCAACTCAATATTCCAGGGTATAGAATCTTCAGATGTGTCAAGGGAGGGCATAAAAGAGGAGGCGGCATTGCACTGTTGATCAAGGAGTCAATTACTGCAGTAAGGAGGGACGATATCTTCGAAGGTTCCTCTAATGAGGCCATATGGGTAGAACTTAAAAACAAAAAGGGGGGCAATCACTTGTCTGGGAGTGTACAACAGGCCTCGAAACAGTCAGGGAGAGATAGAGGAGCTGATATGGAGGCAAATCTCGGAGTTGCGGAAAAATAATAGGGTAATAATAATAGGAGATTTCAACTTCCCAAATATTAACTGGGATAGTCTTAGTGTAAAAGGCTTAAAGGGGCGAAATTCTTAAAATGCATACAGGAGAGCTTTTTGAGCCAGCACGCAGAAGGTCCTACAAGAGAAGGGGCAGTACTGGACCTAATCCGAAGGGAATGAGGCCGGACAAGTAATAGCAGTGTCAGTGGGGGAGCATTTCGGGGATAGTGACCATAACTCTGTAAGATTTAAGGTAGTTATGGAAAAGGACAAAGACGGGCTGGAAATAAAGGTACTGATTGGAGGAAGGTCGATTTCAATATGATAACACAAGAACTGGCCAAAGTGAACTGGGAGCAGCTACTTGTTGGAAAGTCTACATCAGACCAGTGGGAGTCATTCAAAGAGGAAATAGTGAGAGTTCAGAGCCAGCATGTTCCCATTAAGGTGAAGGGTAGGATCAACAAGCCCAGGGAACCCTGGATGTCAAGGGATATAGAGGATTGGATAAAGAAAAAAAAATGAGCCTTATGGCAGATTCGGAGTGCTGAAAACAGTGGAGGCACTAGAGGTGTATAGAAAGTGTAGGGGAGTACTTAAAGTAATTAGGAGAGCGAGGAGGGGACATGAAAAAACACTGGCGGGCAAGATAAAGGAAAATCCCAAGGCGTTTTATAAGTATATTAAGGGTCGGAGGATAACCAGGGAAAGAGTCGGGCCCATTAGGGACCAAAGTGGCAAAATGGGGGGCCTGTAATTCCAGTGAACATCAACGCAAACTCAAAGAACAGCATCTCATTTTCCGATTAGGCACACTGCAGCCTACCGGACAGAACATTGAGTTCAATAATTTCTGAGCATGATGGGCCCCCCATTTTACTTTTATTATTAGTTTTTTTTTTCTTACATTTTTTAGTTTTTTTTGTTTATTTCATTTCATCTTAGTTTGTTCAGTTTGCTTACCCACTGTTTTTTTTCATGTTTGTACTTGCTGCTGTTCAATATTCAGTGTATTTACACCGAATCTGTACTAATGCTTTGTCTTTCAACACACCATTAACATATTGTTTGCCTTTGCTCCATGACCTTTTGGTCAGCTATGTGGCCTTGTCCAATATACACCTTCTCCTTTGTTATCTCTTGCCCCACCCCCGCCTCACTTGCTTATAACCTTTGACATTTCTAATATCTGCGAGTTTCGAAGAAGGGTGGCACAGTGGCGCAGTGGTTAGCACCGCACCCTCACAGCTCCAGCGACCCAGGTTCAGTTCTGGGTCCTGCCTGTGCGGAGTTTGCAAGTTCTCCCTGTGACCGTGTGGGTTTTCGTCGGGTGCTCCGGTTTCCTCCCACAGCCAAAGACTTGCAGGTTGATAGGTAAATTGGCCATTGTAAAAATTGCCCCGAGTATAGGTAGGTCATAGGAGAATGGTGGGGATGTGGTAGGGAATATGGGATGCCTTTGACAAGGTCCCTCATGGCAGACTGATACAAAAGGTGAATGCACATGGGATCAGAGGTGAGCTGGCAAGATGGATACAGAACTGGCTCTGTCATAGAAGACAGAGGGTAGCAGTGGAAGGGTGCTTTTCTGAGTGGAGGGATGTGACTAGTGGTGTTCCACAGGGATCAGTGCTGGGACCTTTGCTGTTTGTAGTATATATAAATGATTTGGAGGAAAATGTAGCTGGTCTGATTAGTAAGTTTGCGGATGACACAAAGGTTGGTGGAGTTGCGGATAGTGATGAGGATTGTCAGAGGATACAGCAGGATATAGATCGGTTGGAGAGTTGGCCGGAGAAATGGCAAATGGAGTTTAATCCGGACAAATGTGTGGTGATGCATTTTGGAAGGTCTAATGCAGGTGGGAGGTATACAGTAAATGGCAGAACCCTTAGGAGTATTGACAGGCAGAGAGATCTGGGCGTACAGGTCCACAGGTCACTGAAAGTGGCAACGCAGGTGGATAAGGTAGTCAAGAAGGCATACGGCATGTTTGCCTTCATCGGTCGGGACATAGAGTATAAAAATTGGCAAGTCATGCCGCAGCTGTACAGTATCTTAGTTAGGCCACACTTAGAATATTGCGTGCAATTCTGGTTGCCACACTATCAGAAGGACATGGAGGCTTTGGAGAGGGTACAGAAGAGGTTTTCCAGGATGTTGCCTGGTCTGGAGGGTATTAGCTATGAGGAGAGGTTGGATAAACTCGAATTGTTTTCACTGGAACAATGGAGGTGGAGGGGCGACATGATAGAGGTTTACAAAGATATGAGCGGCATGGACAGAGTGGATAGTCAGAAGCTTTTTCCCAGGGTGGAAGAGTCAGTTACTAGGGGACATAGGTTTAAGGTGAGAGGGGCAAAGTTTAGAGGGGATGTGCGAGGCAAGTTCTTTACACAGAGGTTGGTGAGTGCCTGGAACTTGCTGCCAGGGAAGGTGGTGGAAGCAGATACGATAGCGACGTTTAAGAGGCATCTTGACAAATACATGAATAGGATGAGAATAGAGGGATACGGACCCCGGAAGTCAATAAGGTTTCAGTTTAGGCAGGCATCAAGATCGGCGCAGGCTTGGAGGGCCGAATGGCCTGTTCCTGTGCTGTACTGTTCTTTGTTCGCTGACCAATAACCTCTGGCCACTCACTCTGTCTTTCGCTGACTGATAACTTCCTCTGGTCACTCACTCTGTCCCTCACTGACTGATAACTTCCTCTGGTCACTCACTCTGTCCCTCACTGACTGATAACTTCCTCTGGTCACTCACTCTGTCCCTCGCTGACTGATAACTTCCTCTGGTCACTCACTCTGTCCCTCACTGACTGATAACTTCCTCTGGTCACTCACTCTGTCCCTCGCTGACTGATAACTTCCTCTGGTCACTCACTCTGTCCCTCACTGACTGATAACTTCCTCTGGCCACTCACTCTGTCCCTCACTGACTGATAACTTCCTCTGGTCACTCACTCTGTCCCTCACTGACTGATAACTTCCTCTGGTCACTCACTCTGTCCCTCACTGACTGATAACTTCCTCTGGTCACTCACTCTGTCCCTCACTGACTGATAACTTCCTCTGGTCACTCACTCTGTCCCTCACTGACTGATAACTTCCTCTGGTCACTCACTCTGTCCCTCACTGACTGATAACTTCCTCTGGTCACTCACTCAGTCTTTCGCTGACTGATAACCTCCTCCAGCCACTCACTCTGTCCCTCACTGACCGATAACTTCCAGCCACTCACTCTGTAACTCACTGACCGATAACCTCCTCCGGCCACTCACTCTGTAATTCACTGACCGATAACAAGCTCCGGCCACTCACTCTGTCCCTCACTGACTGATAAACTATGTTATTTTATCCTAGTGCCACAAAAGCAGTGGTGATGGTCAGCACTGGAGGGATTGTTATCACTCACCAGGCAGCAGCATCTCTGGGCCCAGCCATCACCACAGAGGCCCCTGGCGCACTGCCCACTAATGTGACTGATCACTCGGCAATAATTGGACCATCAGCTGATTTCACATCAACCACAACCGTCCATCCGGCAGACAGGAGTTCAGAGGTCAGAAATGTGCAAAGATTTGACCAGGACCATGCTCCTGTAACATCTGTCAGACCGAGGCACCGAGTCTCCAGCCGGACGCCTGGGACCCAGCAGCCCTCCGTCACACAGGTAGGACACTCTGAACTCTCACTGGGGAGATCTCTCACACACACTGACTCTCACTGGGGTACGGGTCCCACACACACTGACTCTCACTGGGGTACTGGTTCCACACACACTGACTCTCATTGGGGTACGAGTCCCACACACACTGACTCTCACTGGGGTACGGGTCCCACACACACTGACTCTCACTGAGGTACGGGTCCCACACACACTGACTCTCACTGGGGTACGGGTCCCACACACACTGACTCTCACTGGGGTACTGGTTCCACACACACTGACTCTCACTGGGGTACTGGTTCCACACACACTGACTCTCATTGGGGTACGAGTCCCACACACACTGACTCTCACTGGGGTACTGGTCCCACACACACTGACTCTCACTGGGGTACGGGTCCCATACACTGACTCTCATTGGGGTACGAGTCCCACACACACTGACTCTCACTGGGGTACGGGTCCCACACACACTGACTCTCACTGGGGTACTGGTTCCACACACACTGACTCTCATTGGGGTACGAGTCCCACACACACTGACTCTCACTGGGGTACTGGTTCCACACACACTGACTCTCACTGGGGTACTGGTTCCACACACACTGACTCTCATTGGGGTACGAGTCCCACACACACTGACTCTCACTGGGGTACGAGTCCCACACACACTGACTCTCACTGGGGTACTGGTTCCACACACACTGACTCTCACTGGGGTACTGGTTCCACACACACTGACTCTCATTGGGGTACGAGTCCCACACACACTGACTCTCACTGGGGTACGGGTCCCACACACACTGACTCTCACTGGGGTACGAGTCCCACACACACTGACTCTCACTGGGGTACTGGTTCCACACACACTGACTCTCACTGGGGTACGGGTCCCACACACACTGACTCTCATTGGGGTACGAGTCCCACACACACTGACTCTCACTGGGGTACGGGTCCCACACACACTGACTCTCACTGGGGTACTGGTCCCACACACACTGACTCTCATTGGGGTACGGGTTTCACACACACTGACTCTCATTGGGGTACGAGTCCCACACACACTGACTCTCACTGGGGTACTGGTTCCACACACACTGACTCTCACTGGGGTACTGGTTCCACACACACTGACTCTCATTGGGGTACGAGTCCCACACACACTGACTCTCACTGGGGTACGGGTCCCACACACACTGACTCTCACTGGGGTACGAGTCCCACACACACTGACTCTCACTGGGGTACTGGTTCCACACACACTGACTCTCACTGGGGTACGGGTCCCACACACACTGACTCTCATTGGGGTACGAGTCCCACACACACTGACTCTCACTGGGGTACTGGTCCCACACACACTGACTCTCATTGGGGTACGGGTTTCACACACACTGACTCTCATTGGGGTACGAGTCCCACACACACTGACTCTCACTGGGGTACGGGTCCCACACACACTGACTCTCATTGGGGTACGAGTCCCACACACACTGACTCTCACTGGGGTACTGGTCCCACACACACTGACTCTCATTGGGGTACGGGTTTCACACACACTGACTCTCATTGGGGTACGAGTCCCACACACACTTACTCTCACTGGGGTGCGGGTCCCACACACACTGACTCTCACTGGGGTACTGGACCCACACACACTGACTCTCACTGGGGTGCGGGTCCCACACACACTGACTCTCACTGGGGTACTGGACCCACACACACTGACTCTCACTGGGGTACGGGTCCCACACACTGACTCTCATTGGGGTACGAGTCCCACACACACTGACTCTCACTGGGGTACGGGTCCCACACACTGACTCTCATTGGGGTACGAGTCCCACACACACTGACTCTCACTGGGGTACTGGTTCCACACACACTGACTCTCACTGGGGTACGGGTCCCACACACACTGACTCTCATTGGGGTACGAGTCCCACACACACTGACTCTCACTGGGGTACGGGTCCCACACACACTGACTCTCACTGGGGTACTGGTCCCACACACACTGACTCTCATTGGGGTACGGGTTTCACACACACTGACTCTCATTGGGGTACGAGTCCCACACACACTTACTCTCACTGGGGTGCGGGTCCCACACACACTGACTCTCACTGGGGTACTGGACCCACACACACTGACTCTCACTGGGGTGCGGGTCCCACACACACTGACTCTCACTGGGGTACTGGACCCACACACACTGACTCTCACTGGGGTACGGGTCCCACACACTGACTCTCATTGGGGTACGAGTCCCACACACACTGACTCTCACTGGGGTACGGGTCCCACACACTGACTCTCATTGGGGTACGAGTCCCACACACACTGACTCTCACTGGGGTACTGGTTCCACACACACTGACTCTCACTGGGGTACGGGTTCCACACACACTGACTCTCATTGGGGTACGAGTCCCACACACACTGACTCTCACTGGGGTACTGGTTCCACACACACTGACTCTCACTGGGGTACGGTTTCCACACACACTGACTCTCATTGGGGTACGGGTTCCACACACACTGACTCTCATTGGGGTACGAGTCCCACACACACTGACTCTCACTGGGGTATGAGTCTCACACACACTGACTCTCACTGGGGTACTGGTTCCACACACACTGACTCTCATTGGGGTACGGGTCCCACACACACTGACTCTCATTGGGGTACGGGTCCCACACACACTGACTCTCATTGGGGTACTGGTTCCACACACACTGACTCTCATTGGGGTATGAGTCTCACACACACTGACTCTCACTGGGGTACTGGTTCCACACACACTGACTCTCACTGGGGTACGAGTCCCACACACACTGACTCTCACTGGGGTACGGGTCCCACACACACTGACTCTCACTGGGGTACTGGTCCCACACACACTGACTCTCACTGGGGTGCGGGTCCCACACACACTGACTCTCACTGGGGTACGAGTCTCACACACACTGACTCTCATTGGGGTACGGGTCCCACACACACCGACTCTCACTGGGGTACGGGTCCCACACACACTGACTCTCACTGGGGTGCGGGTCCCACACACACTGACTCTCACTGGGGTGCGGGTCCCACACACTGACTCTCATTGGGGTACGAGTCCCACACACACTGACTCTCACTGGGGTACTGGTTCCACACACACTGACTCTCATTGGGGTACGAGTCTCACACACACTAACTCTCACTGGGGTACTGGTTCCACACACACTGACTCTCATTGGGGTATGAGTCTCACACACACTGACTCTCACTGGGGTACTGGTTCCACACACACTGACTCTCATTGGGGTACGAGTCCCACACACACTGACTCTCACTGGGGTACGGGTCCCACACACACTGACTCTCACTGGGGTACTGGTCCCACACACACTGACTCTCACTGGGGTGCGGGTCCCACACACACTGACTCTCACTGGGGTACGAGTCTCACACACACTGACTCTCATTGGGGTACGGGTCCCACACACACCGACTCTCACTGGGGTACGGGTCCCACACGCACTGACTCTCACTGGGGTACGGGTTCCACACACACTGACTCTCACTGGGGTACTGGTCCCACACACACTGACTCTCACTGGGGTGCGGGTCCCACACACACTGACTCTCACTGGGGTACGGGTCCCACACACACTGACTCTCATGGGGTGCGGGTCCCACACACACTGACTCTCACTGGGGTACGAGTCTCACACACACTGACTCTCATTGGGGTACGGGTCCCACACACACTGACTCTCATTGGGTTATGGTTTCAGCTGCCCATTTTACATTTTTGATATAATTTACATTTCTTTAATGATGGACATTGCATCGGCAAGCTGTGGATTTGCTGCCTGTTGATATATGGAAATGTGGCTCAAAATGGTATGGCAGCTGAATTTGTCCCTGGTCAGGTGGAGACTCAGTCAGTATCCAGCATGACGCTGTGAGTAGAGTGCTTGATTATTCATTCATGGGATGTGGGCATCGCTGGCCAGGCCAGCATTTATTGCCCATCCCTAATTGCCCTTGAGAAGGTGGTGGTGAGCTGCCTTCTTGAACCGCTGCAGTCCATGTGGGGTAGGGACACCCACAGTGCTGTTAGGAAGGGAGTTCCAGGATTTTGACCCAGCGACAGTGAAGGAACAGCGATATAGTTCCAAGTCAGGATGGTGTGTGACTTGGAGGGGAACTTGCAGGTGGTGGTGTTCCCATGCATCTGCTGCCCTTGTCCTTCTAGTTGGTAGAGGTCTCGGGTTTGGAAGGTGCTGTCTAAGGAGCCTTGGTGCATTGCTGCAGTGCATCTTGTAGATGGTACACATTGCTGCCACTGTGCGTCGGTGGTGGAGGGAGTGAATGTTGGTGGATGGGGTGCCAAAGCGGGTTGCTTTGTCCTGGATGGTATCGAGCTTCTTGAGTGTTGTTGGAGCTGCACCCATCCAGGCAAGTGGAGAGTATTCCATCACACTCCCGACTTGTGTCTTGTAGATGGTGGACAGGCTTTGGGGAGTCAGGAGGTGAGTTACTCGCCGCAGGATTCCTAGCCTCTGACCTGCTCTTGTAGCCATGTTATTTATATAGCTACTCCAGTTCAGTTTCTGGTCAATGGTAACTCCCAGGATGTTGATAGTGGGGGATTCAGTGATGGTAATGTCATTGAATGTCAAGGGGAGATGGTTACATTCTCTCTTTTCGACGGAGGTGGAGGGGCGACATGATAGAGGTTTACAAAGTTATGAGCGGCATGGACAGAGTGGATAGTCAGAAGCTTTCTCCCAGATTGGAAGAGTCAGTTACTAGGGGACATAGGTTTAAGGTGCGAGGGGCAAAATTTGGAGGGGATGTGCGAGGCAAGTTCTTTACACAGAGGGTGGTGAGTGCCTGGAACTTGCTGCCAGGGGAGGTGGTGGAAGCAGATACAATAGCGATGTTTGAGAGACATCTTGACAAATATATGAATAGGAAGGGAATAGAGGGATATGGGCCCCGGAAGTGCAGAAGGTTTTAGTTTTGGCAGACATCAAGATCGGCGCAGGCTTGGAGGGCCAAATGGCCTGTTCCTGTGCTGTACTGTTCTTTGTTCTTTGGAGTTCAGAAGAGTGAGGGGGGATCTCATAGAAACCTATAAAATTCTAACAGGGCTTGAAAGGGTAGATGCAGGAAGGATGTTCCCGATGGTGGGGGAGTCCAGAAACAGGGTCATAGTCTCAGGACTCGGGGTAAACCGTTCAGGACTGAGATAAGGAGAAATTTCTTCACCCAGAGAGTGGTGAGCATGTGGAATTCACTACCACAGAAAGCAGTTGAGGCCAAAACATTGTATGTTTTCAAGAAGGAGTTAGATATAGCTCTTGGGTCCAAAGAGATCAAAGGGTATGGGACGAAAGCGGGAACAGGTTACTGAGTTGGATGATCAGCCATGATCATAATGAATGGCGGAGCAGGCTCGAAGGGCCAAATGGCCTACTCCTGCTCCTATTTTCTATGTTTTTATGTTTCTAAAAGGGTAGATAGGAAGAAACATTTTTCCCTCAATGGAGGTGTCAATATCCAGCGGTCATAGATTTAAGGTAAGGGGCAGCAGATTTAGAGAGGATTTGAGGAAAAAAATTTTCACCCAGAGGGTGGTTGGAATGTGGAACTTACTGCCTGAAGAGGTGGTAGAGGCAGGAACCCTCACAACATTTAAGAAGTATTTAGATGAGCACTTGAAATGCCATAGCATACAAGACTACGGGCCAAGTGCTGAAAAATGGGATTAGATTAGTTAGGTGCTTGATGGCCGGCACAGACACGATGGGCTGAAGGGCCTGTTTCTGTGCTGTATAACTCTATGACTCTAAAATATTGGTTTAAATTCTCTGCCATTTCCCTGTTCCCTGTTGTCAAAGGGCCCCACGCTCACTTTAGTTGCTCTCTTTCTTTAAATATACCAGTTGAAACTCTTACTGTTTGTTTTTATATTTCTTGCCAATGTACTTTCATAATCAATTTTCTCCTTCTTTATTAGCTTTTTAGTCATCTGTTGCTGGTTCCTAAAATATCCCAATCCTCTGACCTACCACTAGTTTTCGCCACTTTGTATGCCTTAGTTTTTGATTAGATACTCTCCTTGACTGCCTTCATTAACCACGGGTGGTTCATCCTTCTCATTGAGTCCTTTTTGACTGGGATAAATTTTTGCTGAGCATTATGAAATATCTGCTTAAATGTCTGCCACTGCACATCCACTGACGTTCCCTTTAGTCTATTTTCCCAGCCCGCCCTGAGACAACTCTTTCTTCATACCTTTGACCTGATGCTCGCCCTCAAAATTAATTTGAAATTCTCCCATGTTATGATCGCTTCCCCCTAAAGGATCTTCTTACCTCATTACACATTCGGCCCATCGTGTCCACACTGGCTCTCTGAAAGAGCAATTCCCTCAGTTCCATACCCCTGCCTTCTCCCCATAACCCTGCACATTCTTCCTTTTCATTCCTTTTGAATGCTTCAATTGAACCTGCCTCCACCACGTTCTCAGGCAGCGCATTCCA